>NW_005842615.1:179992-197303 GCF_000455745.1 Alligator sinensis | reverse complement strand
GAGACAGACAGCCCAGGCAGGCATTCAGGAGATGGGCACTTGTGGACAGTTGTGGGGTCCCTGGACCACAACTGAAACCAGAGTCAGGGGTAGCTTCCCTTAGGCTCCTTGTGGGGAGAGTATAGGAAAACTTTAACCAGATGGAGAGCCTGGAACTGGGCTGGAAAATAGCCTTCTTCTGTTGGACTCTTGCTTGTTAATTGGGAGGTCATCTCTGTGAGGCAGCCGTGCTGGGAGCTGGAAGACCCCCAGTAAATCAGCCACAGGGACAACACCAAGGCCGGAACGGGACCAGCAATGAAGGAAGGTAAGCGCCTCAATCTCAGGCTCCATGTGAGACTGAGGGTCATTGTGCTAATCATTGAACATGTGCACAAGAGGCTTTTCCTGATGTACGCATACAGTAGAAGCACTGTGGAAGTAATTATCCCCACTTCCCAGCTGGGGACCAGAGGGCCAAAGAGAGAGGGTGACATCCTTGAGGTTATACTTTGACCATGCGGCAGAACCGGGAGTAGAAACCCAGATCCACAATAACCCTGTGTCTAGCCTCCATACAGCCAGCCAGCCAGCCAGCCATCCCACTTCACTCTTCTGTGCCTCAGTCTGTTCCCCCACCTGTTTTTTTTAAGGGTAAAAGAGAATATAATAAAACTTCTACAGAAGACCCAGGGCTGAATTAATGCATAGGCAAACTAGGCACATGCCTAGGGCCCTAAGTGAAGAAGGGGCCCAGCTGTGCTTATTTTACATATTATAATTATTGAGTGAACAAAAGTAGGGGCCCATGAGTTTGTTTGCCTAGGGCCCACTAAAGGGTTAATCCAGGCCTAGGGAGCCCTCCATAGGCAAAACCCTGTCTAATCACCTCTCCCCTAAATGCACTGTATACACTTTTTCTTGTGTTTCATTTTCATTAGGCCCCAAAGCTTTTTTTGGTCCCCAAATAGTTGCCTGAACTATTGATTGCTGCACTTGCTTGTTTCCGAGTATTGCTGCAATAAAATAGCTTGCTGTGGTAGCTATACATATTTAATTCTCAGATAATGAAACAGATACACAGGCCTGTGTACATGAGATGTTGACTGCACAGTGGTGCCGAGGAACGGGTTTTTCCTGATGCTGGCTGCACAGTACCCCGAGACTACTCCGCAGTAGGGCTGTGCGAAACTTTGGTAGCCGATTTGATTTGGAGGAGATTTGGCCCGATTCAGCGACCGAATCCGAATCAAATCGGGAGACCAGTTAAAAGGTCCAAACTGAACCAGAAGCCTTGCTCCAGGCACCTGCATCGTGCCCCCTCCACCAGCAAAGCCACCAGGGGCATCACTGCTGCCCTTGGGACCCTGATGTGCTACCACGAGCTACTGCACAGTCAGTCTCATGTAGACGCGGCCACAGAGAAGCCAAGTGACTTGCCCACGTTCACACAGCACGTCAGTGGCAGAATCAGGAGTCTGTTATTCATGTTACAAAAGCTCCCAGGAACCCACCCTTGTGACAGCCCCTGCCAGGAGAAAAGGTCTGAATGGTGCATGGACACACAGCTAATCTTGCCTTTACAGGTGCTTTCTGTGGTGAGGCACACTGGCAGGGAAGTTGAGATAGCTGGGGCATGTTTCATGAGTGCTAAGTTCCCTCCAAAACTTACCTTGGTGGAACTGCTATTTATTACTTAACCCCCTGTGTGAATAATTTGGAGAAGGGGAGAGATTTGGCTTGTATCCGCTGGTGGATAGATGCATATTTACCTTGGCTTTCTCTGGCTTGTTCCTGGGGACATTTATCTGGATGATTGATTCATCCATTCAGGGACCCTGGAAAACTGGGAGCAGAGGGGAAGCATCTATGATAATAGTTTGGCAAAATGGGAAGAGAAAGAGGGAGGGAGAAGCAATAACAGAGAGGAGCTGGCTGCGTTTTTCACATCAAAGCCATTCATTTAACTTCCTAGCCCATCTGTTGCATTTCATTTGGCGGTGGCCAGAGTGCAGGCGTGAGTGAAGGGACCTGAGTGTTCGAGGCTCGTGTTTCTGATTAAGGTCCAGCGGGGGGAGAGAGGAGCTGCTTGATCTCCATTTTTTGGATGCATTTGCTTCCTGCTTGCTGAGCTTGCCAGTGGGGATCAATCATCTGTTTCTATTAGCCTAGCCGACAACCTTGCCTTAATCTTCTAGGTTGCTCCAGCACTAGACTGCTACACCATTGCCGGAAACAAATATGAGGCTTTTTTGTAGTGCTAAGTGTCCAAAGCCCTGTTAGCCCAGCTGTGCCTGGGCTAGCGCTGACATGGCAAGGCTCAGACGTATCCAGAAGGCTGGTTTAGCAGCAAGACACCATGGTTGGGCTTGGGAGGTCTGCGATCAATTCTTGTCCATCTCTTGTGGGAGTTGGCTGAGTCTCTTGGGAAAACATGTTCAAAGGCATCCAAAGTGATCTAGCAGCATAAATCCAAGTTTCCTACTTCACTTGATCCCTCCTGAAAACCTTCCTTGTAATCACGGTTCCTCAGTTGCCCCTCTGTAAGACAGGAACTTGTAAGATAGCCCCTTGTCTATTCAGACTAGTTTCCCTGGGGCAGGGACTGCTTTTCAGACCAAGTGCATGTGTGCGTATAGCATTAGAGAGTCCATGCCCGTTTTGAGTGCAACTGTACAGTGTAAATCAGCATTGCTCCAACACTGGCATGTGGTAGCTGAGGGTTTGGTCTGCACGGGGCCTTCTCTGAAACAGTGACCTGGGAGGGGAAAAAGTGTTGTATCCATACAAAGTATATGAGAGACTCCACTTTTTCCCCCATTCCCCAAGAGTACAAAAAATGAAGGAACCTTTTGTTTTATTTGGTGCTTGGGTGATGCTAAGTATGTTAGGATAACTGATTATCTAGAATGAAGGGAAAGGAGGTCAGAAGACTGGAGCCAGGAGGTTTGTTCAGATAACTGGAGTTACACCACCTCTGACCTGTGAAGGCACTTTCTGTTCTTCATGGGTTCTTCCATTGTCCTCATCACTGTAGCATCTGGGTACCTTCCAGTCATGTATTAAGCAACGCGGCTAACATCTGTCACACATGACTCATTCTTTCTTCCATCCTCTTTCCAGGGTGGGAATTATGGGAACTGTGCAGGATCTGGGAGGTTAAAATACATATTCCTCTGGGTTTACATTGGAGAAAGCTGGGCAAAGAAGCATATAGCCTTGGAGCAAAAGGTGTTGGGATACTTATTTAGTGTGCACTTAATTAGACATCAGTGGCACTGTCCATTTGCTCAGAGCTAAGCACATGCTGAAGTCCCTTCCTGAAATAGGGCTATAATAGTGATTAGTTAGCAAAATAAGAGAGTCACGATTGCTCAGGTCTTGCATTCAGCATTCCAGCTGAAGCTAGCTTGTCTTTGACATTTGTGAAACCCAACAAGGAAGCAGAAATTCTGCTTTTTTATCATAACAAACAGCTCATTCAAGCCCCTCGGGGCTGCTGTGGCAGACTGGAACGCAAGTGTGCTCTTGTTCCAAGTACTTGGCCAAGAGCTTGCAATGCTTGTTCACTCTTTGTGTATGTGTGTATCCATGTATATGTGTGCGTGCATGCAGTTCAGCCGTGGAGAAAAGGGCTGAGCACACTGTGTTTCCTTCAGTCTGAGTTTCCACCCAGAGAGCCAGACTGACCAGTGATGGAGAGCAATGGGAGCTTGCAGGAGGGAGAAACCGAGGCAATCGAGAGGGTCTCTCTCACTTTGTGTCAGGGACATAAAATAAGTTAGAGCTCAGATGCACCCAATATCTGATTTGAAAAATTCTCAGCCAAGGTTTCTTGCAAAGATCTATCCCTGGTGGAGAGGGTGAAAATAACAGGCTTTAGATTCATATTCCATTTTAAAGGGTTAACAATTGACTGACAGAAGGCAGGGTCAAGAAGCGCCTTATAGATTAACCGAATAAAGTGCTTCTGCCTGAGTTGAGACTAACACAGCTAACTACCTCTCCCTGCTCAGAAATGACTGACAGACCTTTTATTAAGACTCGCCTCTTGTTTGAGAGACCAGCTCATTCAGTGGCTCAGAACTCCCTGTGACACCTCTTGCTAGTGTCCTCAGTGATTTAAAATGATTCACAGATGTAACATCAGTTGTTCCATCTTTTATTAACCCTTTGGAATTGAACCGTACTATAAAGGGCAACTAATAACGGGTGCATACAGAAGTGCTCTTCGTGCGTTTTACAACGATGTAATTCGGAGCACTTTTTATAGCGCTATGAAGTTACAGCTCTATTAAACGTGACAGAAGTGCAATGTTTGGGGCGGGGGGGCGCTTGTTCTGGATTCATTCTGCTGCCTCTGGAGAAGCAGTTGAAAATAGTGTTCTCCACTCTCTGTCCTAACCTAGGGTGCTACTGTTGCTGTGCATTGTTAAAACGTTGTGCTATACAGTGGGATGCATATCAGTGGTGGCAAAGCAATCATTAAGATCACTTGGGGGTGAAAGATAATGCAAGTTTTTCATGTGGAGATATGGGATGTATGGCAGTTCTGAGTATATGGTGCAAGCCCATTTCTATTTTAATACTGGTAGCATTTATAAAAGCACTTTTCATCCATAATGTCTTCCGACAATTTTTTGCAAAAATAAGTAAACCTCCTTTATCTTTCATTTACTTATGGGGAAGCCAAAGCATAAAGAAGTTGAAGCTCTGATTTTCCAAGGTTCCCCGCTAGCTCTCTGGGAGGGGGTGGCGGTGGGTGCAGCAGAGACGGACTCTTCTGAGGTTGGGTTCAGTGGGAGTTTTAGGTGCTCAGTGCTTCCAGAAATTCAGGACCCCTTTGGCACATCCACCTGGGGACTCCAAAACGAGTGGTGCTTGCAGTGATTGGCCAAGGTAATATGGTGAGTTGATGACAAAGTACCGAACTTCCCGTCATCCACCTCTGTCCCCAGTGCTTCTTCCTTAATTGGCTTGGGCTAATCTCCCAATGGACAGGTGGTCCTTTGGATGAAGCCAGGACTGTGGAGACTGTTCTGTGCAGAACTGGCTGTCAGAGAGGAAGGCAGATCTTTTGGTCTCCACAGTCTCAGAAAATGGCTTCACAAATGCCCAGTTGCTTTCTGAAGCATGGCTGAATCCAGGATCCTTCCTCCCAACCATGGACCCAGGGCTGCCCGCAGAACAACATTAGGCAAGAGATGAAAGCAACATGAGCCAATAGCACCAACAGCACAGCTGGAGTCTATTAGCTTAAAATGTCGACCCACAAATCCTGTAAACAACACAAAATACCCTACAGCTGTCATGTTCTCTGGAAGCTTTTGACATTCACAGGTTCCCAGGATGCTGCGATCAGGACCAATTGACCTCATCTGACTCGATGGAAGAGGTGAGCCAACTAGGCAGTGTGGTGTAGATGGACACCTGCACCAGTCGGCTGGGATGACGGCACCCTGGCTCCCAAGGGTGGCTGCAACGAGGAACAAACGCTGTTTCAGGAAGGCGGGGGCCTTGCTCCAGCTTGCCTTCCCCCTGCATCGTGTTATTGTGATGCCACCAGACTTCTTGGCAAGCTTGGCTGAGACATGAGACTTCCAAGGATGAAGGTGCTAATTTCAAATAGCGCCTGGAGTCCCAAATGGAGATGAGGCCTGTTGTGCCGGGCGCTGCATGAAATGGAGCAGGAGACAGCCTTTCAAGAGTCTGTTGTCTAAACAGATGAGACAAAGGGTGGAGGTGGAAACAGAGGCCAAGCAACTAGACCCCGGTCACCAGCTGACTTCTGACGCAGGTGGGACTAGAATTGACATCTCCGGCAATGGTGTTGTGCACTGAACTGTGCCACCCCTGTGCACAGCGGTAGAGGTGTCACCCCTCTGGCGGAAGCAACGCTAGTGCAACATCCCAGTGAGATGTGCTGTGTTGCCAGTTGTAAATTCAGCATCCTCCTGGTGACTCACAGTCACTGAAACCTCAGGGCAGGCTGTTATTTATTTATTTATTTGCTTTGGCAAGAGCAGAACTGCTAGAGCTGGCGTCTAGGCTGAATTCAAACCCCGTTCGCATCCTGCTGCCTCGAATCCACGCTGTGGCTTTGGCTGGAAAAGCTGCTCTTCACTTCCTCCCCCGATCGGTTAATTAGCTGGTTAATCTGGGAAAGGCCATATGCACGTGTTAAGTATTATTGCTGCTGTTAATAACCTAACCTCTTGGGCAGTGTTGCTGAGCAATGTTAGAGCTTAGTAAATGCATTTAATGGGATTAAGTGTTTGCTTGTTCTACTCACTCTGGGCCCATAGATTTCAATGATTTTGGAACAGGCCTTATAGGAACTGAATTTTATAGGGCCCCTTCCTCTACCTACTCAGCCAAGGGTCATTGTCCTTGGCTTCTACCTTGCCTACACCCATGATTTAAGCTTTCCATCCTGTTACGGGGGGATGTGTGTGACAGCTTGGTGAGATTCTGCCTATGTTCCTGTCCTCTCCATGCTGTTCCTGTCAGGATGTGAACAAGAGCTGTTGATATACCAGGTGAGAGGCCACTTCTGTGGTTACTTCCAGCTCAGCTGGACCAGTAGCACATCAGCTTTCAGCTGTAGTTCTCAATGGCCACATCTACACTTAGACGCATACAGAAGTACTAAATGACAGTGAAGTAACCAGTGTTACTGCACAGTAGCATCGCCAAATGGCTTTTTGGGGATGCTGGCTGCATGGTAGCGTGTTACTACTGCACAGTAACATAATGTCACACTTTGTACCATGCAACACTACTGCGCAATAGTAATGAGCTATTGCACAGTCAGGCAACCGGTGCTTACACAAACCCAGGATTCTCTGGGGAAAGTAGGCTGGTGTTTTTGGGGGGCGCCTCTCCAGCCAGACTCTGATCTCTTGGGGGCACCATAGTAACAACGTAGACTGCACAGAAAGAAGAGCTCAGACTGAGCTTCTGCCACTCCCATCCCAGGGAACAAGATCTCTTGGCAGGGAATGCTTTACTTGCTGGGCTGGCTTTGCGTATCCTGTCCTATCTGAGCTATCAGACTAATTAAAGTGGAGTGTGCTCTGCAAAGTTCCACCGGCAGGGCTGGAAACTTGCCCTTTGCTGAGGAGGGAGGTGGTCTTCATTACAAGGGAAATTGGGGTGACTCTAGATCATCAGTCAGTCCTTGGAAACTCTACAAATTCAGCCAAAAGATTTCAGGCAGCCAGATCATTCCCTTCTCCTAAGAAGCCGCCCCTCCTATCTTCCCAGGCCCCTTTCATTGGAAATGATAATTTAATGTGTAATAGCCTGTCTTTGCTGTTTCTTGGAATCCCGCCCTCCCTTTTTTCATCTTCCTGCTGCCCTCCTGATGTCCCACCCCAAACACATCCTTCCAGGGAATCCTGAGACTGTACCAAGCTGTTCCAAAAGTTGTCAGGATTAATTCATTTTACAAGGGGCGATCCACGGGATCTATCATCAGAGCCCAGCAGGCAGCACTGATATCTGTTGGAGCCAGTCAGTTTGTTTAATAAAAGACAGGGAACAGAGCACTAACATTCAGCGATCTTGTTCACTGAGTTTCTGCTGTCAAATTTATTAACTTTACAAGGACAGGGCAGGGCACTCCCCATTTGAATGTGGCTGTTCCCCTGTGTTAGGACAGTGGAAGAGCATAACTGTTGTTGCAGTAACAGCAGTTAAGAGCTTGGAAGGGAATTAGGAAGCAAGTGTTATATTAAGACCCTTAATTTAACTACCTGAACATTTTGGAGTGCTGATGACATGATCTCTCCCGGCCAAAACATAGATGTCATCAATTAGTGACGGGGAAAACTTCCAGTGGCCTTGGGTGGTCCTAACAGGCATCTAGAGGTTCTCCAATCCACGTCCAAGTCATACAAACCCCTCAAGTCAATGAGTGTAGATAACGAAGAAAGCTTCTGAGAGAGTCAGCTTTTTTCTGCTGCTGGTCTGGCTAGAAATAACGTGAGACTAGGCATTATCTTGGTATTTTGACACATCCATTTATCAATCTCTTTTTGGCCAGCTCCCTTTCAGAAATCTTCCACTTTGTAGACCAGCTCCTTGGGCATGACTTCCTCCAGAGAGGGGTCTAATACCCTCCACTGAACCCCTCCAGGCCTACCTAGGACTAATGCTGTAGCCCTGCCCTCAGGGTGACAACACGAGCAGCAGCAGTCACCCTGAAGGACTCGCAGTGCTCACAAAATTGTCATTGACACCACTGTTCTCTCTCTGAGCAATAGATTTACTTTAATCCCACATCTGGCCCTGCGTGAGGCTGCTTTAGGTTTCACATGCCCATCCCACCCTTGCCATTCATGGTTGCTGAAGCCTAGAGAGAGTCACAACCATAGTTAACCTGCTTCTGCAAGATGGACATACCATGCCGCATATTGTTGATGACTGCCCACTAAGTTCGGTGGTGGACTACAGGAACTACACATAGCCACTGAGGATGCTATCGCATGGACTGGCAATTATGAACATCCTGACTGGCTGCAAGATGAATGTGGAACTGTGCACTTCTGCACTGGGTAATGAGTTTGGAGATAAAACTTCACTTTGGAGGAGGGCCAGTGGGTCATTTTGAGTAGGAAGTATCTGCACTTCTCCTCTGACCACAGGGAGGAAATGAGCCTTACACTGGGAAAGTCTTAAGGAATTCTGGGTTATTTCATTAATTTTCAGCCTCAAGGCTGCACAGTGCATACCACACTGCCCGCTGCAGTGGCAGGACAGTCTGTGGACTCTTGCAGGCTAGGTGACGCTATGGCCTCCTGCACCCTCGTCATCCCAAAGAATCAGAGGCAAGCGGTGCCTGCATCCTTCGCGAGAATGCAGAACAGTTGCTCATGGAATGGGGCTATTGTGCAATCCTGCCCCAAAATGAGAAATCTGGTCCTTGACCCAATAGAAAGCACATTTCAAGGCCTTCATCTTGCTGCAGCACTGTGCCCAGTCCCAGTTGTGGCCGTGCACCTTCATTTCCTGGGCAATGGCCTCATAGACTGGCTTATTTCATCAATTTTCCAGCTGCTCCAGAATTCTTTGTTCCCCTAAATATCAATCAAATCTGCCAGTTCTTCATGGGCCCAGTTGGGGCCATGGCTTATGTCAGGGGCAGGCAATTATTTTGGGCAGAGGGCCGCTTTACTGAGTTTCGGCAAGCCTTCAAGGTCCAAATGACAGGCAGCCCAGGGCAAATAAATGTTAATTTTCTAAATTTTTTAGGAGCCCCGCAGGCCAGATAGAATGACCTGGCAGGCCGCATCCGGCCTCCAGGCCTCATTTTGCCCACCTCTGGCTTAGGTATTAAGCTGCTCCAAGCCTAGCAAACATGGCTTGTTCTTTGGCTCTCCATTGAGTATATTTTCAGGGCCAAAATGAGTCACTGAGACAAAGGTGGCTATGCCCTGACCAGAGTCACGAGATGCTTTCTGCTCCTGGCTGAGAGCAGTTTATATAGACACATGTATGGTACTTTTTTGTGCAGGTTTGAATTTCCACGTATGCATACCTATGCAGGTGCGAGCTGTATCTCAGTGCCGGCACTCACAGAAATCTGCTCATGTGACCTTTCCTAACAGAACACCTGTGACATCTATAGCCTGCTCCAAATTGCCCCCCAGATCCCCATCGTGCAGAAGGATGGATGTTCGTGGCTCGCTGCCACGCACACCCAGAATTCATTGCCTGGCAGCTTGCGATGCAGCTTGAAGGGACTGCAGCTGTTCCTTCAAGCACCCCCCCACCTGCGGCAACACTGACTGACCTTATCAATTGCTTAGCTATGCTCCTGGGGGTCTGTTTGGTCTGGGGGGGAAATTTGGGGGTTCATCCATTCAGTCTTCCTGCTCAGCGCCTGTTTTTTTTCCACTGAGCACTTGGCAAATTTCAGGGATAATCCCCGCAAAACCTAAAACCCCAAGTTTTTAGAGGAGGGGCGGTTACAGGAACCTGGGGTGTGTAGGAGAAGACCAGGGCTGTTAATGCTAATATCTGTATTCAACAACCCTTAATTCGGGGTTTGGCCATTTTAGTGTTCTGCTCAGCACCTGCCTTTTTTCCACTAAGTGGTTGTCATCGAAAACTGGGTGGTGGGAGATTTCGGACTGTAGCACACCCAAAATGTACAAGTCCACCTGTGCTATAAAGTGTGTTTCACGTTGCTGTTTATCTTGTTTGGCTGTAAAGCGTGGTCATGTTTTCTGTGTGACAGTTGTATATTGTGCCTCCTCTAGGACTGGAGAGGATCACCTCCCATCCCCATCATTGTGTCCAGACCACTGACTTAAGATTCCTCAACAAAACCAGTAAAACCAGTTTAGTGACTCTGGCCAAATTCTGGAGTACTTAAATTGGTTGGTCTGCATTAGCCATGTTTCAATGATGCTGCAATGAAGTCAGAAAAGTTATTTAAGGTTCAGGCTACCTGGGCTAGCCGGCGTCCTCTTAGTTTGTCCCTTGGGTCCCTTGCGGAAGGGAGGGGGAACACTGGAATACTTGCTGGAGCCTGAGGCCAGGTGGTACAGAGAGCCAGACTTTCAAGGCAAGTAGGTTTGTGGGGTTTTTGTACTGGGAGGCCAGGGCAGGGGCTGGTAGCTCACCCCCACAGCCACTCAGGAAGGAGCAGAGATCGGCACCCCACAGCAGCTCAGTGGAGTTACATCAATGGGAATCCGGGGCAGGAGCAGAGATCAGTGCTCCCTGGCAGCTTGGCAGAGCTACATCAAGTCACCGAAGGGCCCTTTGCAACACAGAGGGAACTGGTGCCCCCAGCAGACGGTGATGGCGAGGGAGACGACGGAACCAAATTCCCAACCAAATTCTCTTTTGGGTTGAAACTCCCCCACTCTCGGACTGCCAAGCCTGGGGTCGAAGGCTCCCCAATACAGGAAGGAGTGATACGGGGTATACTTTGAACCAGGACAGTGTTTTTGTTTTGCTTGACCATATGTTGTGTTCTGGCATTTGCATCTGTAATAAATCAAGGGGTTGTGTTCATACTTGCAAGGGAAGGATTTTTGGCTTTATTGGACACCCTAGTGATTAAATTAGTGTTTTCTAGGTGGTCTGGGTGGGGGCTCAAGCCAAAGTGAAATATATTTAGTACCCCAAAATTGAACCCGGCCCTTGTGCTGCTGACAGGCGCTCAGCAGAAGGGTTACAGGACATTTGTGACCGCGATCTTACTTGGTGGTTCTGGTGCCTCGAGGTCTGCCATAGCTCCTGATGTGCTAATGGGACCTATTCAAAAAGAGTGTAGAGACCTCACACCCACATTTCTTCCCCAGCTTCTGCCAGGTTGGGGGCATTTGCTGGGGTGGTACTTCATGGCAGGTCTATTCATTGTTCCACTAAGCGCTATAATCTGCAGCCCTGAGCAGATTGCGAGTTTCTGGGGTCATCGGACACTCCAAGGTTTTAGAGGAGGGGTGATTACAGGAACTTGAGGTATGTAGGAATTGAAATGTAAAGAGCAGGGCAGTTAATGACCCTATACAATAACCCTACCTATTCAACCCCCTTAGCGCAAGAAGGTGGTGCTGTAACGGGCAGCCAGAGAAGGCTGAAGTCTACAGGTTTTCCTTTGCTTTGTGTGTATTGGGGTTTGGGGGTGGGGGGGTGTGAAATGCAGCAAGGACATGAAAATGCATTACCTACGCACTGGTCACATGAACTCAATGCCCAATATGCGCGCGAAGAAATAAGAAATTCATGGGGTGCTGATTTGTGCGCATATAAGTGCTCGGAGAATTTCGGCGCACTGTTCAGAGAGCGGGGAGGTGATAATGAAGCGGCTCTCTGCTCCAGTCTTCCAGGGGGTATGTCCAGTCAGAAGGCCAGGGTCTCTTGTTAGCCTGGGGGGAGAGCTTGGATAATTGGTATGTGTATTTGAATTTGGTGGGTAGAGCATGAGGGACAGCTCATGGAAACTGGAACTTGAGGGGCTATGGGAAGAGAGACCCTAACAGAGATGTGGTGAACAGTATCTGGGGATGGAAGGGAAACATTGAATGAAATCACGACTGCCAACAGTGCAGGAATATGAATGCAGGAATGTGGGTGCAGAATGGAGGGTTTCCAGGTGTCTTCCAGGATTGGTATATATAAAAAATCCAGAGGGTGCAGATTTGTGCACGCATGATAAGCACTCGGAGAATTTCAGCACCCTGTTTGTCAGGGTGGTTGTTTGCATGAAATAAAAAAAAAAAAACAAGCAGATTTACACATGAAATAAAGTTTACTTGATGACATAGAAATAGGGAAATAAAAAATAAGATAAGAACGATGGTAGGAAAGTAAAGAATAAGAATCAAATAAGAATATTTTAAAAATATTGATGTAAAAATTTTTTTTTTAAATTTAAATGTGTAAAAAAAAAAAAAAATGTGTGTAAACATTAATTAAATCAATGAAATTGCACCACTTTAGGTCATCTGTACATATCAGCGAGCTGTGAGCTATAGACGTTACTGGTCTGTAGCAGGAATTAACAGTGTGCCGAGCCCCTGCTGTAGTTTAGTAGGAAGAGATCAGCGGGGTGGATTGTTGCGCAGTGCCTCCTGCAATAATTTAGCGCACTGAGCATTTCATGAGATTTAAGACCGATAACATGTAAACAGTGACAGAAAAATAAAACCCACCATTTCAATTTAGGGGGCATAGAGTGCAACCCTGAGGGACTTAACCCCTGTCACATGTACAAGGACCCCTTATGCCCAGTCCACACCTTGAACCCACAAGGACCATCCTGTGGCAGTAGTAAAGGAGATGCCAATGGGAAATCTGTGCCCTGGTCATAGATCTTGCTAATGGTATAGATCTCATCTCAATTTCATAGACACTGGGTGTGTCTACGCAGGACACTAAATACACAGTAGACTAATTCTAAAGTGCATTAGCACGTCATGGCAAAAGTTGTGCTATTGCACTAATGTGCAGTATAATTAGTCTAACGTGCATTAGTCTGCTAATTCAGTAGAATTAGTTTACTGTGCATTAGCATCACTAAACCAGGCATGTGCCGGTGCTACTGTGCAATAGTGCCGATTACTGCACATTTAGTTAGTACCTGTTATTACAGGTCTTAATGAGCCATTCCTATGGCACTTTAATGCATGTATAGACGTGCCCACTGAGAGGTAAAGCAGTAATTCCCCACAAAGCTTCACCTCTATCTTTATGGCATGGAAGCACACTATGAAGGGCTTAGGCATCTGGAACTAAGCACAGAAATGCTTTTTGGGCTTTCCTCAGCCAACAACATGCTTATATATCCCACGCAAAACAATGTGGGTGTTTGTCATCTTCTAGAGGTTTGAATAGAGTTGGTCAGAAGTCTTTCCCTTCCCCCCGTCTCCCCCACAGAAAAACTTCAGTAATGAGGAGTGAAAGAATTCTGAATTCCTGTATAAAAAGCTCTGCATAGCCTGAATTAATACACAGTTCCCCCTTCCTCTCTGATCCAGGGAAGCCTGCAAGCCCGCACTCCATCTCTTGTATGCATCTGCTGTTGGTGGGACTCAATGGGATGGGTCCATCATGCCAGAGACAGGACACCCACCCGAGGTTGGTACTGCTCGCTCACCAGAGGCCAAGCATGTTCGTTGTGATCCAGACAATGAACATGAAGCATGAATACAAAATGGTTCCCTTTGTTGGTTTCATAGTAGGCCTTTATTCCTTGCGAAGCTCAGCACTCCAGGGTGTGTGCGCACAGCACTCCTACCCCAGATGCACAAACTTTGATCTTCCTGCCTGCTGGCTCTTTTAAAGGGCTCCTAGATAATAACAGGGATTTTGAAAAGAGGGAAAAATTAAAACCATCTTATTCCATCTACTCTGGTGCCTTTACTAAAGAATCCCTGGGACCAGCCTGTTGTAAAAGAAAACCAACTAGCAAGGAGAAGAGTTCTTGAGAAAGATGCTTCCTTTACATGTGCATCTGTATGTATTCACCATGGCCCATATTGCAGTGATAACAACACAAATTAAGCATAGACATATGGGACTAGTATCAATAGCATTGTGCTTGATCAAATTAAGGATTTCCAAATGCAATTTTTATATGCATTACTGCAGCTGCATGGAAGCAGAAATATACATACGCCCTGGCAATACCGGTGGTTTAAATTAAAGCTTGTTGCTTTCAAAGTTGGTCATGCATGAAGCCTCCCGATTTTAAAATAGTCCCTTTAAATAGAATAAGAGCTACCGTCTCCTTCAAAAGTAAAGACTACTGTATAATTGCCCCAAATTCCATGGCATTATTAGAACACAGTCTGCTCTGTTATTGACAATATGGGTAGACTGGGTCTTTTTGATGTCCCATTGATGCATCAACAGTTTTTGGAACTGAAGGTGATTCAGAATTAGATTTTCCAAATCCATGATACTCTAAGATCTCTATAGCAGTAATATAACTAGGGTGGGGCAAATGGGGCAACCACCCCAGGCGGTGACTTTGGGGGGGGAGGTAGCAAAAAAAGTAGCTGCTGCCAGCAGCATCACAATCACAGTAGCAGCTGAAAGTCACCTCTGCCCTTATGCCCTGGGCACATCCCTACACTGCTGCCCTATAGAAAAAAAACTGATCCTTTCTAAAAAAAATCTAAAATATAGGATTGAAAATAAATTTGCAATCAAAATTGTATTTTAAATCCTTCAGTCAGCCCCTCAGCAGGACTAAACTGTTGCAGAGGGACAAGGGACGCCTGAGGTCTACTCTCAGCTTTGTCCCGGGCCTTTCACTTGGTCCTGGGAAGTCAGTCACTTCTGTGTCCTTAGATCCCCCACATGTGAAATAGGGATAATGTTACTGTTTGCATTTAGTAAGGTGCTTTGAGATCCACTGCTGAAAGCCCTGCCCAAGAGCTAGATGGAAGCTGTATTAATTTCAATTCTATCCTGACAGCTGAGGGTGTGGCTCTCTCTTTTCTTTTCTTTTATTCTTTTTTTCTTTTTAACTGGACAGACCAATGGGACCTAGATTTGAAAATACTGGAAATGTGAGGGCAGGGTTTATTTTAAAACTCTCAAACATACTCACATTTCCTTAAAAAAAAAAAAAAAATAGCCCTTTTGGTGGAAATCCAAACCTAAAAAAAAAAGCTCAAAATAATTTTATTTGAAAAATTTATAAGCAGCATGAAAAGAGAGGGCTGTTCAGAACTGGAAGCCAAATATCATGGTAGCATTGCATGGCTTTCTTTTTCTTTATATTTAGATCTTTCAGGCTCTAATTGGAAGCCTTTAAGCTGCTGCACTGTGTATAAAAAGGCACTGATGCAACACTAAACTTCATTTCTGTGCTTGATCACTTCATTGCTTCCTGGCCCATCTCCAAAAGGGAGTATCTGACTATCTTGCAACATTCTTATCATTGGATTTGAGCATCAGAAATGGGTGGCAGCACTTGGCAGTGATACCAAGCAGCCCTGGGCTTGCAAGCTCCTTCCAGCTGCAAAATGCACCCCCAACTTACATCTTACTGAATTCTTCCAGGAGATGTAGAGTTGACGGCAGAAGGGAGAAGATCAGATCTAAAGCCAACACGAGAAGCAATTCCCCATTAAGGCCCATTGACTTGATTTGGGAGCACAATCGCATCTTATCTCTGTAGCAGGACAAAGTTCCTTCAACTCTTCCCACCATTTCCATGGTTTACTTGTCAGGTAACCTGGCTATGGTGTGAGGAGCAGCCAGACAAAACCAGGAATTTGGGCTCCTGTTGCAGTGAGGGATGAATAGGTGTGTGAGCCAGGTACCAGGCAGGGCTTCCTGCATGAGGCAAAGTGGTAAATAGCAATACACTAATCATTGTACTGTGCTTTTACCATTGAAAATGTGGCACACACATTAAACATTACAGAGCACCCGATAGTGTGTGCATAGGTTTGTGTGTGTGGTACACTGCTGACTTCTACTGGAAGGAATCAGTGTAGGGTTTGCGCCGCTATGGAGCCTCTCCCTAACTTAAAGGGTACAGGCTTGGTTCACAAGAATGTAACCAGCCCCTGGCTTGCTAGTGAAAACAGTCCCAGATCTCAGAAGCCTTGAAGTGATGCTTCAAAGGAGCTTGAAGAAGTTAAATTCCAATGCAAGTCATGCACCTAAATCCCCAAGGCACCTTTGCAAATCCCAGCCTGTTTGTCTGAAAGTGCCACACTAGAAAACCTCCATGCTCACTTACTTTGCCATGTTACTGCTTTCCAAAACGGTTCAATTGCCCAGTCAGGGAGCAGAAACGATGCCATGTGACTTACCTGACCAATCACCATATTCTATAGGCTGAAATCTGTCCCTATACAATTCTGGGAGGATCTTTATAAGCAAGGCATGCATGGGAAAATCAGGAATGGTATGTGAACTGTGCGGATCCCCCCTGGACAAACATCCAGTTCGCTTAAAGCCTCAAAGTGTTGGGGAGGGGAATCGGGGCCTAACTGGAGCATAGGCTGTTTGCTGATTCTGGCAGGAGTTCATTGTGCTCAGGCAGGAAAAAGTGCTAGACATGTGTCTAATAATCCGGTCAGCAATAGCCATACCCAGCTCTCTGGACCCAAAGACTGAGGGCCTGTGGGGTGTTCCACATTTACAGCAGACTTTTCACTCTGGGCCTTTATCAATCAAAACAAAAGGGGGGAAAAATCTGAGGAAACTCTGATTTTGGACTGGCATTTACAGAGGAGCCAAAAGGAGCTACACGCATAAATCCCAATGGGTGTCTAAATCCCTTTGGACATCCTAGCCATAATTAATTCCTACATTTTTTTTCTGGCTTAGTTCTCTCCATCTGCAGTGAAAATGCCCCTGCATCCCGCTCCCTTCTGACAAAATGGCTGAGAAATGCTTTCCAACGTGGAACATGTTTGTAGCAGAGCTGCTGAGTTCCTTTCTGTTTTGGTTTGGTTTTTGCCATTAAGAATTTCCCAGTTTTTGCCAGAAAATGTTCTGAATGTAATTCCCGTAGCCATCTCCCCCCACCACCCCTTTTGCAAATGCAGCCCTGGTGCTTTTGTTGCACACCATTGGCATGGCTGGGGCCCATTCCCATGCTGGTATCTCACTGTAACAAATGGCATATTAGGGACACTCAGTGCAATAATACAGTATCAAAAAAGAAGAAGAAGAAGGAGAGTCCACTTTCTCTCTCCTGTCTGAGGGCTGGGAAAAGAAAGTTTGTGCCAAAAAGAAGAAACGGGACTAAAAACTAAAAAGCTATGCTCCACTTTTTGTATTAAACCTTCTCTCATCAATCTGATTTATGATCACTTACATAAAGAGGATATTATTTATTAGAATA
>NW_005842615.1:179435-179982 GCF_000455745.1 Alligator sinensis | reverse complement strand
GAATGCCAGCACAAGGCTTCTGGACACACATAGTCCCCCTCGTAGAGCACTAGGGAGGCAGTCTCATGTGAAAACAATAGGCGAGTATACATGGAGAATGTCAGCTTTGTTCAGAGGCAAGTTTCTTCGTGTAGCATCCATTGTACTGATGGCTCCTCCTGCTCCGTAAGCCCTTCGAGATGCCGTGCTGGAGAGGGGAGGGAGTTCATGACTTTGCAATGGAGAAAATTCTTCCCTAAGCCTTTTACCAGCTGGTTGGCATGTTTCTCTGGGACTGCAAATGGTCTACGATTAGCCACATAAAACTCAAGGCTTCCCTAAAATATCCTCAGAGAAACTACTATGGATTTGGACTGCCACAGATTGAGTGAATGCTAAGATGAACTAAAGTGTTGTCTTGTGATTAAAAAAAAAGAACTGGGAATCTGGTCCTAGCTCTGCCCATAGTCTTGAGTAAGTCTCTTTAAACTCCTTAGGCCTGAGAAATGGGTTTGGTCACCTCGCCCATCTCACCTGAGGGGTTGAGTCGTGAAATGAGGAAACTTGA
>NW_005842615.1:172791-179404 GCF_000455745.1 Alligator sinensis | reverse complement strand
TGTGTCTTTATATAGGCAGTGCCAGTCAGAGTGCATTTTTGAGGAGATTGCTGGTAGAGGGACTGGCACGCAAGCCTGGACAGGGATGGTGAGCTCTTAGCATGCTAGTCTCTCAGAGTCCTATCTGCAAGCTGGTCGGGGTTTCAGAAGGCAGTGAAGCAGCCAGGGGAAACCTAGAGCCAAAGATAGTCTGGGATTTGACTTCTGATTATGCTTTCCAAGCACAACAATGGGATTACAAATCAGGAGGGTGGGAGCTTGGAGCTGCACGATGCATTAATGCATGATGTTTTCCTTTTAGAGACTAGGGTCCCAATCTGCCTCCCTGGTAAGTGATGCAGATTCAAGGGTTCCAACCCAATCCCTGGTGTCAAGAATGTATGTAGTATTTGTCTAGCTGACAAAATACCACAGCACTGTCGCTGGCATGATCAGTATTGAAACGGATCATGATATCTGCTTTGGGAGAACTGGAACCGGGGAGGGGGCTGTGGCTCAGGATGGCTGTCTCGGTGGGTCTTTAGAGGGATGTTCGAGGGCAGGATTGAGGTGGGGAAAGACATTTTCACCCTACTTCTCTGCTTGTGACCTAGCGCATTTTTCACTTTCTTTGTCTATGGCTTTCAAAATAGAAAATGAATCTACTGGCAAGGGAGAGCATATGGAGGTGGCTGCTGGGATGCGGAAGGGAGCAGCTCTCCTTTGCAGACCCCTGTCCCACACCCCAGACGCCACTATTGATTGGTACTGCATGGTGTATTTAATTTCACTTGCTGCATTTTGCCAGTGGATGTTATTAAGACTGAAGCTTTGCCTTTTTATCATTCCTCCGAGCGTCTGTCTGATGTCATTCTGTCTGGCAACCAAGCGATCAAAAGAAACTCCCCTGGGAGTGATTTCTCAAACAAATGGCCAGAAACAAAAAATAATACCCCATTAAAAATAATAAAACACAAAAACCACAGAGCCTCCCTAATAAACTGAGAGGCAGCATAACCTAGACACTGAGCACAGGAACTTCCCATAAGCATTGCATCTTGTACAGTTCATAGAGAGCAATATTCAGGCACAGATTGCTGTGGACAGAAACATAATGTACCCAGCACTTAGGGTAATTATCCCTAATTGAAATTGTTTCAGGCACTGAGGTCATTTGGCTTGATCCCATGATGTCCTGGGGCTTGAGTTTTGGCTGGCCTGTACCTGGTGTTGTCATTTATACCTATGCAAAGCATTATCGTTCTGGTGTGCTCACACTGTACGCGGATGTTGCTGGTGAATGAGTGTTGCATATGTCTGTTCCACAGACTCTGTTCCAGCCCAGGTTGGGGGCTTGAGACAACTCAAGTTTTGCAGTTATCACACTGTAACTTGAATGTTTGGTGCTGGCGTAACATGTTTCCTGGCCCCGACCTCCTCACCCCTGCTTCCTGACTCTCTGGGTCCTTCCCCCACATGGTTATCTCACCCTGCTTCCTGACTCTCTGGGTCCTTCCCCCTCATGGTTATCTCCCCTGCCACGACTTGGTGTTACAGTTTTGGAGAGAAGCTGCCCCCAAGAGATAGATGCAAGTTTTGGGGTGGGCCTTGTCTGAACCCAGGCCCTTCCTGGCCTCAGCTTACTTTTAATTTGGCTGGGTCCTGCTGCCCAGGGTCCACTGCACCAGGACCCTAGGTTCTCAGACTCTAGCTGTAGCCCCTCGTGGGCTCTAGGCCACTTGGCTCCTAAGCACATCCTTGCAGGCACAGGAGTTATGCTCTCCAGTCTTTGCTGTCAGATTTGCAGTCCTCTGACATGCTACAATCTTCCCTCTGAATGTATCTGAACTCCTGCCAGTACTCAACACCCTGGAATATGAGTGCTCTCAGCTGCATGCCCCTGCCACACCCCAGTGGCCTCCAATCCACCCCTTAGAGTCGCTCTGGTCCTTCGGTCCAAATGTAAATCAAACGCATGAGTGTCTGCTCCCAAAACATAGGGCTCGGCAAACACAAGCTGCCCTGTTGGAGTTAATCATACCCCGTGGTGGTGCAATGCAAAAGGTTCAAGGATCTTATCTTGTGTTGCTCACAGTACAGGGTCTCTTCTGCCCTTCTGTGGCGCAAAGTCCATACCAGGCAATCTGGGCTGGCTCGTTCCTGGAGCTCCCCCTCCTGTGGCTCCTACGGCCAGACTTCCCTTTTTGAGCCAAGCCCTGGGCTTCTGAGCCTCTCCTTGGGTCACCTGACCCTCCACTTCCACTCCAGGCCTGCCAATCACTGCCTACACCTGGGGTGGGTGGTCATCTTATTTAAGGTCCCTTTTTGCCATTAAGTCTGTACTGGGCTGGCCAACGGGCCCTGGGTTCCCTCCTCCTCTTGGTAACGGCCCCTTTAACACACACAAGGTGTCCAAGCTCAGCGTAGGACCTTCCTATAAAGACTCTGAGAAAGCAAGATTATACAAACCAGAAATATTCATTCATTCTCTGCATCATGGTGGTCCAAGTGAGGCTTCTGCAGTGTGGGGCCATATACATGTTCACTTACACTGAAGAGTATTTACACAAATATCTTTCCTGGCTTCAGAGAAACGGCTCCTGATTTACACTAGCACAACATCAGAATGATGACCTGTGACTGCTGCCATTAACAGGATAACTGGTTCTGGGCCTGGGATTCTCCCAATACATTAATTATCATGGCATCAGCATATTCTTAATAGATCTGTTCCTGAAACAGTGTAGTGCTGGGAGGAAAGAAAAGTGTAGCAGTTATGTCAAAAAGTGTGAGTGAACCTTAAAACAAGAGCTGTTTTCAGCTTAGTTTGAATTCTCCTCATTTAGTTCTCGTACAGAAAAACAGAGCTATATCTCATACCTTGATATCCACTGGCTCTGGCTCCTAGTCATGACACTATCGCTATCAAAGCAAAAAAGATCTCCTCGGGAGCAGGCTGCTTCACAAACACTTTCACAATAAAGTTTAGATTTGAATGCAGCATTTTTTTTTCAGTGAACTCGCCAAGGAAGGTAGCTCAGGAAAGCTAGGACCATCCATGATTTGAGTCAAATTCGATGTATAGTTTCATCCCCCAAAAAAGGAACACAATTTTTAAAATGTTTGAAAATAAGAAAACCTTTTACTGCAGCCTGTTGCACTCTGTCATTTAGTAGGGCTGTGCAAAGCTTCAGTAGCCGATTCGATTCGGAGGAGATTCGGCTCAACTCGGTGGCCAAATCTCCAAATCCGAATCAAATTGGGAGATCCATTAAAAGGTTCGAATCGAACCGGAAGCCTCTGAATCAATTCAGGGAGATTTGAAGATTTGGAAGGCTTGCAGCAAGGCCTCGTGCCTGCACAAGGGGCTACCATCCCTGCCGTTTTCATCCTGCTCTGCCTTAACACACACAAGTGATACTAGTGTTGCTTTCAACAGTTTGGGGTACACTTTCCAAGAAACCCCTGCACCTATCTCCTTGAAACTTGGCAGGCTTCATGCCCTCAGAAGGAGCTACCATCCCTGATGTTTTCATCTGAATCTGCAAAAAAAAATGACAAAGTTATAGGTATTTTAGTGATTCCCCATTACAGTCTATGGCCAAATCTCTGAATCAGCACCAAATCTCCAAATCAAAATCGACTGAATCGAAATGGGACAGTGATTCGCATCACCAAATTGAATTGCTGTCCCTCCAAACTGGCCAAATCTGAATCCAAAGTGAATACTTGCTGCTTCACACAGGCCTATCATTCAGCTGTAGTTCAGAGCCCTCTTCCGAAGCTGAAATTGTTCTCAGAATGCTCTGTGAAGCACCACTCATTTTGCAAGGTCTGCTCCCCATCAGCTGGCGAAGCCCTTGCATTCCTTCCAACAGGAGGGTTTGCAAAGCTTTCAAATACTGCCTGATACCTGCAAATTAACATCTTTCCTCCCATTCTTGAAAACACTGTCTGAGGCCCCCATTCTTCACCCATTTTGCTTTGCTGTGATACTTTCCAGGAACAGTTCTGCCTGTGTTCAGGCACAAAAACTGGTCTGTAGGGTGCCTGTTATTTGTAACAGGACAGCACCTGCAGGCCCCAGTCAAAAGCAGAGCTCCTGTGTCCTTAAGCAGACCAGAAGGCCCTACAACATGCCCTGAAGAGGAACTGTATAGATAATAATTGCTGTTTTTGTTCTCATTTGGGAACTGAGGCATTAGAGAGGATAAAGTTGAGTCATCAAAAGACATTTCTGTGGAAAATCTTGCTTTTTCAGTGAACTTTCCCAGAGACAGCAAAACTGTCAGAAACTTGCTGTGACAAAAATAAAACTCCAGAAGAGAACTTACCTGCAGGGGGAGACAAGCAGAGCCAGTGCAGAGCTGCACCGAGCTGAAGGAGCAGCGGGCATGGAGCTGCAGCTGGAGAGAACGTTGCACCAGAAGGAAAGAAAGCAAAAAGCAGCTGACACAGGAGAAGCTGGGACCGGTTCCCGTGCCAGCATGGGCGCATTTTATGGCCGTGTGCCGGCACTGATTTGCTGGCCGGCCCTTTGAAAAGGGAATAAAAACCTCATTGGACAACAGATAGGAGGAACCAGAAGTGGGTTCCCCAGCAAGCAACAAGCAGCTTGGAGCAGAGCAAAGCCCCACTGAGGGAAAGTGGTGGTAGCCCCAGGAAGGGTTTTTGGAGATAATTCAAGCCCAGAACTGCTATATTACTCACCTGAAACAGAGCTGTGGACTCCTGACATCTCGCAACTGGATTGGGCCCACCAGGGACCTGCGAAGAGAAGGAGAGACAGCTTTCCATGCCACGGCAACTACAGGCCAAGGAAAGGGGGAACTGACGCTGGGAGACAAGGTAACTGGGGTCAGGAAGAGGCTAGGCCAGTCCCACTGTGGCTTAAGCAAAGTGAGGCGAACTGACAGCTGTATACATTTATACTGATTCAAAAGGCCAAGACCCATGTACCAGTACCATGCCAAACCCAGAAGACCGGGATTCAACATCATTGGTTGGCATTAGGTGGGGTGTGGGGGAGGTGGAGCCCCAAAACGCGAAGACTGACAGGAGGATTGAAAGAGGGGACCAGGAGGGATGGAACATACATCTTCCTCCCTACTAAATACATTTATTACAGCAAAGACAGGCGAGTACCCCTGAGGACCCTGTGGAATCCAACTTGATAGTAGGCCATCTTTTCCTCGAGCAACGGCAACGTCTAACAAACCCGTACGAACCAGACGCTCTGGTGAACAGCATGGCCAATTACACCTGCCTATTTGTCCCCGACCCCAGACTTGCAGAGTGAGCCTTAGTTGGGGTGCCCAGGGTCACTGTGCTGCAGCAGGGTCTCTGTTGAGACTTGGCTCTGAGGCAGGGAAGCTGGAAGTCCTGAGAGCCCCAGTCTGAGATGGGTCTGTCAGGCTTCCTGGCTGCAGCCAGTGCTGTGGCTCTTGTGCCTTCCAAGTGCCGCATTTTATGGTATGGGATTCTATGGGAGCAGCCTGGTGAGCAGTCCCTCAGGTTTGAGGACCATCTAGGCTCAGATGTGACAGCAGCAGTCTGGGAGCTGTGAAGCCCCAGGGCATCACCTCGACTGCTACTCAGAGGTGTTCATTGAGCCTAGTGTTCAATATCTGTTGGCACACCAGGAAAAATTAAACCTCCGAAGTACATGAAATACCACATCTGCTGTCAAAGCAAGACTGTGTGATCAATAGGTCTGATACACAGGGCACAGAGCTACAAAGCCCTGGCTCCTATTGCTCATTCTCTGAGCCTTTGGTTCAGTTGCTTACCCATGTGTGCCTCAGTTTCACCATTCAAGGTTGGAGTTGTACCCCAACTTTGAATGGTTACATTAAAGCATGATAAAACTCAGTTTTGGGGCATCTTTGATGGGCATGGGGTGTGACCCAACATCCCATATCCAAAAAGCCCAGGACATGGGAACCGGAGTGTGACCGAATCTTTCTGTCCCAGACTTATCTCCAGTTTGGGATTATTTGCCACATATCTTAAAGGGCTGATACATCTCACATTTTGCTTCCCCTGGCTGGAAGGTTTTTCAATCATGCATTTATGATAGGAAAGCAACTTTTATTCCCTCTCTCCCAAAATCTTGGCAGGAAAGGCAGAATGTGAATTGTTAGCAGTTGAGCAATGACCTTTAAGTCCAACAGCTGGTTTGGGGGATGGGATGGATAAATATGCAGGACTGTGATCAGCCTATAAGGTTTAGCTGGAACATAGATAAATGAGAAGAGCTCACACAGATAATGCTGATGCTCATCTCATAAGGTCCCAAAGAATTTTACAGGTAAGATCCAACTCCTCCCACCAAAGAAATGCATCTACCTCTGCAGTAAAGTGCAGCAACTGTTTAACAACTGATGAAGAGACTGCCCTAGTGCTTAGGATGTTAAAGAAATAATGGAGAGAGACAGAGTCAACCTGTCTTTGAATGACCTGGAAGATGGACTGAGGCACAGCCACCACTTTTTATGCATAGGTTGAACAGTAGAAAGAACTTCTTCACAGTAAGGGTTGCCAGAATCTGGAATGGGCTTTCAAGGGAGGTGATGCTCTCCCCTTGGGGTCCTTCACTGGACAAACACCTGGCTAGGGTCATCTGACCGCAGCA
>NW_005842615.1:163542-172745 GCF_000455745.1 Alligator sinensis | reverse complement strand
GCGGCACTCTTTCGTGCCCAGGGCAGGGGGTTGGGCGCGATGACCTACTGAAGTCCCTTCCAACCCTAACATCTATGAATCTATGCATTATCCCTGGTAGTATTATTATTCCTATCATAGAAAAATGCATTAAATATCATGACCCCATTGTGCCAGGTGCTGCATATACATGAAAAACAGTCACTGCCCCTACAAGTTGATGAGCTAAACAGCAAGTATTATCTTATCTCCAATGTACCGGTGGGGAGCCAAGGAACAGAATGGTTGAAGTAACCCATCCAAGGTCAGCATGAGGGTGCATGGCAGAGGACAGGACCAAACACAGCTGTCTTATGCACAAAGCCAATGCCTTATTCCCAAGGTCGTCTCTCTGCAAGCCATATCTGCATTTAGATCAGATGACAGACGGGTCAAGGAACAGTTGAGAGACTATGCCAGCTTGATAGTTTAATTCCAGTCCATTTGAACTGACTGATTCTAGTAATTCAAGAGCTGATAGTCTTTGGGGCACAAACTCTTGCACCCTTCCTGATAATGCTTCCAGGAGAAGAATAAGGGGCACAACTGATTTATTCTGCATTGCTGCTGTATAGAAGATATGAGTCTTGAAGCTGTCTGTACAATACCCTCACCAGCACTGAAACAATTGGAAATGCATTTTCTGAAGGAGAAAACATCCCAAAAGGAGAAGCCATGGCAGTTGGCTCCCTGTTGATAGGCTGAACAAGAACCCACATTGAACAGCAGAGAAACTGCTCCAGATCCCTCCTTGGCAGCTTGAAACCATCTCCAAATGACTTACTAACTCTAAACCATGTCACTGAATTATCTCTACTACTGTTCCACTGGAGAATGAGGTGTTACAGGTTGTGGGTGGACAACCTCACACATCAAGATGAGATCTTTGTGGAAAGTTTCCTCCTCCCACCCTCACCCCGCAACACGCACCTTGCCAACCAACCGGCTACATGGGCAGCAAGGAGTGAAATAGTGCAGAAGAATCTCACTCATCTGAAATTTCCATCTGGGGGCAATATTTCATGCCCCTCAAGCATCCGGACCCACCATATTCTCCCACCCTTCCACTGTCAGAGCAGAGCAAAGGATCTCTGCCTTCTCCCCATCACCAGGGACTTGAAGCCGCATCCGGATCAAGAGCTGTTCTCTCATCGGCACATTGTTCTGAGGAGAGATTTATATTTCAGGACTTGGATAGGGGGGTGGTTATTTGATCATAAAGAAAAAGATCCTCACATTCTCCCCCGCTCTCTTACTGTATAACACATATCCCCCCCTCTAGCACATGCCTGAAAGCAGAGCTGAAACGTTAGCACAGAAAACAGGTGATAAATCACAGGGCAATTGATTCAAACCTTTCCAGGGAATGGGAAACACATGGAAGGGCTTTCTAATTAACTGTTTGATATGGCTGCAGTGAGTTCGGGTGTAGTTTCCAATGTTTTACAGTTGGCTTGTCCCAGGCCTCTCCATGGTAACTGAAGTTTACCGGAAAGCTAGAAAATCCTTCTTTCTAGAGAGCTAAAGTGACTTGTTACAGTTCAGCTTAACCACAATAAAAAAAAAGAAAATGCAGCATTTCCTCTAAGAGTACATTCTCTTCTTTTTCTCTCCCTTTCCAGCTGGAAAAATAAAACAAAATAAAAACTCCTCCTGCTTTATCTGTAAATCTCTAGTATTTATTTGTTGGTGGATTACAAGACCCTGGACTCCTTACCCCTACAGCCGCATGCTGAGCCTGGGAGGGAGGCAGTGGGGTTGGGGCTGAGTTCAAGGGATGGCTGAGAGGGAGAAGGGGCTGATGTACTCATTCTCCTAGCTCATTGCTTTGACCCACTTCCTGCCCCTGGCTTGCCAACAAGTACAGGCTTATATTCTTCACACTCAAGGTCTTTCACAGCCTCTTCCCACTTTAACTGTCCTCTTTTGTTCACACTTAGGATGTCACCTCTGACCACTCAGCCCTGATGCTCTCTGTCACCTGGTTGTTAAACTGTCAAGCAAGCAACTGTGTGCTTGCTTTCTTCCTTGCCGGCAAAGAACTTGAATATGGTTGTGTCACTGGGATTGCCGCCAGCCCGCTGACCTGAATCTTCTCATTGTTTCTTTAATATTGCCCGTCTGCCTAGATCCTTGTGTCTCTTATCTTACTTGTAGCCTGTAAACTCGCTGGGTCAGGAACCAGCTTCTGGCTTTGTGTTTGCATGGTGATGATCATGGTGGGATCCCATTCCCTGTCTTGGGCTGCTAAGTGCTACCATAATTCAAATAAATGAACACTTCTCTTCCTAGACCCAGCACCACGTACCAGACCTAGCCAACATGCACCTCACACTGACTGATATTGGCAGGGTTGAGCTGAGAGTGGAGGGGAGAGTTGAATTTGGCCATGTGGGTCCTACTCTTATCTTGCAAGATAAGGGTAAATGTGGGCAACTCCCATGGGAACTTAGTGAGTCACAGGCCTTTCACATGAGTGGGAAGGGAGGAATCGTCTCCGACACGTAGCTTATTCTCAGTGGAGATCCAGGAGGTAGGCAGCAGTAGGAGGAGCCTTGGGGAACTAGCCTAGATACTTGCCCTAGTGACTTGGGGCGCCTATACATGTGCATTGAGGCTACTCCGACATGCTGTAATTACAGTGTGTTGGAGCAGACTCGATTAATCGAGTCTGCTGGAACATGGTAATTAATTACCATGCCCCAGCGGACTCCAGCAGCACGTGTATGAGCATTCCCACACTGAAAAACAGCAGCAGGAGCGCTTTAACTAAAGCTCGTCTGACAAGCTTTAGTTAAAACACCCATGCCGGCATTTTTCAGCATGGGGACGCTGATACATGTGATACATATGACACCCCCCCCACACATACACCCCCTTGCCTCCCAGAACACGTGTATAAACACCCTTCGGGCCAGATCTGAACCAGCTGAGTTGGTGCCTAAACAGAGCTAGTAGATACAAGGTGCCTACTTCCCCCACAACAATATAGCGGCACGTTGATCCCGCTCCAGCAGCTGTAAAAACACTTGGGCACCTAGATTCATTAGGTTGCACTGGCCTGAAAAGATACCCAGGCATCTCGGGATGGCACCAGAGTTATGTATACTTTAAGAGAGCCCAGGTTCACACAGTGTTTGCAAAGATCCCAGCATGCATTTCAGCAATGGAGATTGAAAAGACCCACAGAAGCCAAAAGGCCTCATCAGTAAGGAATGCTGAGCTGTCAGTAAACAATTAAACTCTTCATTTGCAAAAACCACAATTTTCATGCTTCATCACACTTTAGCAATGATTTTAAATAATTTTGCTCATCATGTTCAGCTCCCTAACAGCTCTGCCCGGGTACACGATGCTCTTCCTGTCAGAGCAGTTGCGTAACATGGCTGTGCAAAATTTGCAAATCTGTGGCCTACCACCTCAGCAGTGAGTGCACTTTAGTGGGATAAGTGATACTTATCTTCAAGAGCTGCATAAATTGCCACATCCTCCATTTTTATCAGTATTGACTCAGCCTTCTCTTGGCAAAACTCTGACTGAACTCAGTGGAAGCCGTGCTGTAAGACTGAGACAAATGTAACTTATGTGTTTTAAATACAAATAAAAACTTGGTACAGTGGTATTTAATCATTGACTTCATTGGAACCAGGAGTTGGGATTTGACTATCAGGTAGGTAACATATTGGAAAGCGCCTGCTTTCTTCTCCTTTCCCAGCTTCTCGGGAGAGATGATGAGAGAGCACAATTGAGTACAACTGCTGGAGCTGGGAGGAAGTGAGAAGCTGCCCCAGCTGTGGGGTCCCAGGTTGGAAAACCTGCATTTAACTGCAACAGAAATTGGGATTTGACTCTTTCATTTTATTGAATTTGTTTTCACAGGACCCCTTCTGCACCAGGGCTCTGTGGAGCATGGAATCATTATTACACACCTGGCCCAACAATTGCTGATTTCCTTTATAAGGGAATAAATTATTTGTGAATCAACAGGGAAAACTGGCCTGACCACTGATTGGCTGCTTGTTGTTTGGCCCATTGTGAAAATGTTTGAATAGTCAGAAAAATGGATTCACTAAGGATGGAGGGCCTGATCCAGAGCCACTGATGTCAGAGGCAATGCTCCCATTGGTATCAAATAGCTCCTAATCCAAAATGGCTAGTACCAGTTAGTCAGATAAATACATTGAGGCCAATTCCTTGGACTTGAAAGGCTCCAACAGTCTTGTTCTCACTTGGCATCAGGCTTTCCCAGGTCCCCTCAAGCCATTCCAGTAGAGGGATCTAATTCAAGGTCCACTTAGTGTCAAAGGGTGGAACTCACTAATGTAGGACAGGCTTGTGCAAAAGCCAATGCATCACTTCAGTGGCTGCCTAGGCCCTGCAAGTGGAACTGGTCAAAATGTTTTCACTTATCTTTTTATTTGGTTGTAAAATGGCTTATTGAGCAAAAGATTTTCACGCAACCTTTCTTCTGGCTGATATATTCCAGTTTTTCACCAAAACACCTCCTGGAAAACATTTCTGGCATGCCGATAAACATGCTCTTTACTTATAAACAAATGAAAATGTGGCCAGGGCACACTGAAAAGAAAGCAAACAAACAAAAAAATCAAAGCCTTTTGCCAAAAATAGTTGGCATTTCTTTTGACCAGCTCTAACTGGCAGGACTTTCTCAAAAGGAATGACTTGCACCTCGATCTGGCTCTAAATGGGTCGTGTTTGTGGTCTGCCTTGTCTTATTTAAGGCTTAACACTTGGTAAAGAAAATGAAATTGGAGTCTTTCCAATGACTTCAAGAAGCGATGGCTTAGACCTCTGGTTCACCCAGCCCTATATCGAAAAGAGAATACTTTTCCCTTAGGTTTGTCAGTGCTGAAATGCCTTCTTAGGTGCACTGTGCAGTACAATGCAACCTCCTCTGCTAGCTATAAAGGCACTTTGATTTTCAAAACCCAGCAAGTTTATTCAAGGCTGACACCCAAGAATCTCCTCTTGGTATGTGCTATACCAGTCCCAAAAGCCTGTTCCTATCACATTGCTAAAACTGTTCAGGAGTGGGGCTTTATAGACTCTGACCCATTTTATAGACATGTAGCTTCATTTTATAGACTCAGTTGATGTGCTGGCCTGCGAGACCTTCTGTTTACCATGTTTAGCGGTTTCCTCTGTGTGTTAACACTCTTCCAGACAGTCAATAACTGACTCAGAACGTGTGCAACAGAGAACAGGCGTTGCAGAGAAGAGCCCAGCATTGTACTGGGAACTTCCCTTTCATCATGGCTCAGCCTTTGCACTTGGTCTGAGCAGGGGAATAGGCAACAGGCAAGGGGTTAGCTTGGTACAGTCAGAATTGCCCCCAGTCATGCCAAGATCCTGATGGGAGAGCTTCTTATACAATACTAGGAGAAGGGATTTCACTAGTTCCCAGCAGTCAAGAGGTTTCATAGTTGGTAGGGTCGGAAGGGACCTGAGCAGATCATCGAGTCCAACCCAGGTTGCTTCACTCTTGTTAGGACAATACAGAAAAGGGGGGCAGTGGGGGGAGGGAGATGATGAGTGACTTACAGGGCTGGTAATGGGCTAGTATGAGTTTTTCCTCCAGGGCACTGGGTCAAATGTGGTGAAAGAAAGATGACCCCTTGTGAGCACTGCACCTGGTGAGTTGGGAATGCTTCTCTAGCAAGCTCAAAGAAACCATTATATAGAGCCTTTCTTGACAGCCATCGCCAGGGGGACCAAGGACTGAAAGGGCCAATGAGCATGAAGTCCCTTCTGCTCTCCAGGGCTGGGGACAAAAGTTACACATAAACCAGTTTAAGTGATCAGAAACTCATTTAAACCTGTAACAGACAAGAACTTCTGTACACATAAACCACTTTCAGGATGACCAAAACTGGTTTACGATAAACCTGGTTGGATGTAGTATCAGATTTAACTGATTTAAATCAAATCAGTTTATGGACTTCTGTCCCAGACCCCTTGTTGGTTCAAGTTAACTGACAGTCCCTCAGCATCCCAGCATGCTTTGCAGCCCTGGGCTATGCTGCCTGCTCCAGTGGAGCAGGGACTGCCTCACCCCTCTGCTCCTTAGCCTGCTTCCTGGCTGTGTCCGTCAGCCCATAGGGATGTGGGGGGAGGGGGAGGAAACAGACCTCCAGATCCCCCTAGCTAGGGTCTAGCACAGCACATGATGTGAGGGAAAGTTCCTGTGGTGGAGGCTTTTCAGACCCAGGCAGCCCTCTCCCCTCTTCTCCCCCCCCCCCTTCCCAGCTGCTGATTGCTTCATTGGCTGCCACAGGAGGGAGGGAAAAGGAGTCCTCCAGCTGGGTGCCTGCCCATTCAGCCCAATATGGGGGCACTGGGAGCTCCTGCCTTGGGGGGCTTCCCCCCACACTCCAGCTCAGGGTCCCCCAGGGAGCTGAGGGCATGGGCAACTGGTGCCACCTAAGTCGGGGTTGGGGGGTATGTGCCCCCCCAGTGGCCAGTCACTGAGCAGGGCAGGGGGTGTCCCCTGGTGGCTGATAGCCCTAGGAGTCTCAGGAAGCTTCAGGGAGTGGAAGAAAATTCTCCTGCTTCTCCCCAGCCATTTTTGCATTAGCTGCTGTGAGTCTGAGGCAAAAGTAATTCAGGGGAACAGAGGAATTTCCCTCTTCTCCCTGAGTTGTCCCTGAGACTTGCAGCAACTAAGGCAAAGGCTTAGGGAGGAGAAGAATTCCCCTCAGCTCCCTGGGGCTGTCCAGGGTTGGGGGACCCTGGTCTGGGGTGGGGGAAGCTCCCCAAGGCAGGGGCTTCCCAGTGGCCCCACGCTGGGCTGCATGGGCAGGCACCTGGCCTGGAGGACTACTTCTCCCTCCAGCAGAAGCAATCAGCAGCTGGGAAGGGGAAGAGGGGGATTCCCCTCAGCTCCCCAGGGCTGTCTGGGCTGGGGAACCCAGGCTGGGGAAAACCTCCTAAGGGAGAGGCTTCCCCGAGGTGGGCCAGCATCTGGACAGGGGGCTCCTTAACCCCCTGTAGGAAGACACTTGTCCTGGCGGGCAATGGCCAGCAGGCTGAGAGATGTGCTGTAGTGCTCCCTACCTACTGGCCCGGCTCAGTGCAGGCCTCCCCCTGCCTTTCCCAATTAAAAACTGAATATCAGTTCAGTTGGTTATTGGTTCAACCTTCACAGCTTAAAGGAAACTACCTAGATTGAATCAATTCAGCCTCAGGCTTTTTGACTGTCTGTACTTAGCCCTGAGGTTACTACCATCTCCATCTTCTATCAACAAGAAGAAGAAGATCTTCTATCAAGGCCTTCAGACTTCTGACAAACTACCAGTGCAACTCCTTTGGGCAAGTGCTGGGCACTGATAAATTAGGATATACCCTTCCTCTTCTTCTTTGTGTAGTTGTCTTGGTGCAGGAATCAACAAAGGGAAGGGAAAGGGGGCAAGAGGCTGAGTCTGAGCAATCTGGGGTTTTAGTAGTAAGCCTGGTGTGGATTTTGTTTTGTAGTGCCATCTCCGACCTGTCTAGGGGCTCCTCTTTGTACAGAGTGACATTTCTGAACACCATGCAGTGTAATGATGGAAGGTCTTCGTTGTTGTCTTGTCTCCAATGCAACCTTTCTATGTGGTCTGTTCCCAATATTCTGCACCGGCCACTGTTTCTGGGTTGGTGTTGCCAGATCTTGTGGGGTGCCTTGTGGTGCTACAGGGCATCTCAGGAGATGGTCCATGGTTTGCTTCTCCTGACAAACACATTGGCCGGTTGCATAGAGGCCCCATGATTTCATGAGAAAGTTTCATCTTTGGAGGCCCATTCTCAATCCGTTCAGGCTCCTCCATGTATGTCATTTGGAGTTGGAGCCAGATGCTCACCTAGTTTCTCCCATTGTTTGCCAGAGGGTAATTCTGGCTGATTCTGGTGATGTGGTCAATGGTATGGTAGAGGACAAAAAGCTATTTCTCAATGACAGATGATGGTGCACTGGTTGGTGTCCATATAGCAGGTGGCAGGCGCCGCGCTCTTGTACCTGCCAATCAATCTCACCTGCTACTTTCCTCCTAATGCAAGGGGGTGCTATGCCAGATAGTGTGTATAGGCAGGGAACAGGGGTGGGTTTTAGGCAGCCTGTTATAGTTCTGCATGTATCATTTAGGGTGGTGTCAATATGTTTACTGTGACTTGAGCATCCCCAGGCAGTGCAGGTATAAGGGAAAGTGTAATTTAATGATACTCCCTTACTCAGAAGATTACAGAGGGTGGGAATTGGGAGATGGTCCCTGACTCAAGTTAGTCAGTGGAGAGGGACAGAGACGATGGGTCTATAGAGGTTGCCTACTGCTCCACAATAAAGTGAATTGTTTAATTCTTCTCATGCTCATACGCCTGTGTTTAGTGAACCTAGTGATCGCTATAGCAAGGGCCTGTCCCTTGAAAAGGAGAGGGAACCCATGGCTACAGCTCCCCTGTCATCAGACTTCTGGCTGCAGCATTTACCTGAGCCAGGCAGCATAGGCAACAAATGGTGTGAACACATAATGGCAGCGGCCTCAAAACAGGCTACGCCAGCCCACCCAGACTCTGGGTACGTGCTCAGGTAGCCTGCACATGCTGAAGCCTGTGATGCTGTGGCTTTGCTGTTCTCCTCCCCTGAGCTGGCTGGATTAAAGCGAGCTCAGGTATATCTCTCAGGCTGGCATCACACCGTTGGCTGCAGCTTGTACAAGGCATGAGTCTGCCCTAGCATTTGATTCTGCTTACAGTCATATCAGTGAAAACCCCTGTCAACTTCCAGGTCACGCAGCGGCATGGGACTTGCAGCTCTCTCGCATCCCTGGCTGGACCATCCTCTCGCTTACCCCAGGTTAACTCTTTTGACCTCAGGGCAGTTCCTCCAGAGCTACGTTGCTATGAGCCAGAGCAGGATCCGGCCACACGTCCCCAGGGAGTGTTGTATCTGTCCATATCTCTTTGGCCCTCTTCCATACATGCAGAGCCCCTTCCTCCCCCCTCCCTTCCTTGCTGGGAGAGCAGGTGCTGGAAGATAAGCTTCCGAAACCAGTCAGATTGTCTCTGGAAACAGAGTTCCCACCAACCTCTGGGAGGTTTCACACAGCTTGGGTCCCTGGCATCAGTGCACTGAATGGAGCGGGGGGGCAATGGGTGTGGGGTTGGGGGGATGTGGAAATGTGATAATGCAGGAA
>NW_005842615.1:152425-163145 GCF_000455745.1 Alligator sinensis | reverse complement strand
AGGAATGCGACTTCTCAGCACTGGCCTTTGAGGGACAGGGTAAGGGGATCCAGCGGAGACCGAAGGAGCAGCAGAAAGCGAGCCTGGGAACTCAGACGTCCATGCAAGAGCCCCACCTTCCTCGCACAGGCCATTAACTCATTCGTAGGCTGTTCCCACTAGGACTGCGCTGCTGATTTGCAGAGACTCAGGAGCAAAAGAGGCAAACCCAGGTGGAAAGAAAGCATTACAAGTTGCATCCTTTCCAGCGGCCACCCAGAGACCCCCTTTGTGTACAACTCTGTGGCCCGAGCCTGTGACAAGGAGTGACACAGAAGCCAGGAGACCTGCTTCAAGTCTCCTCTAACTGCTAGGCCACACTTCACTCCCAGAGTCCTGACCCCTAGCACCAGATCTCTGATGATCTACCATTCCCCACTGCAGACAGGGCTGCTGGGTAAGCCACTTCTCTGGCCTGAGTCCTGTTTCCCCCATCTGTAAAATGAAGGCCATTCCCACCAGGCCTCATGGGGCTATGACAGTTATGGTGCTGGTTGGTAAAGCCATAGTAAAAGCTCCCTAGAAACACACAAAATCATTTAAACACCTTGACTGGATCCAAACTGTCCCCTCACCATCCAGCCCTGCCAACATCCTAGAGGACAGGTCTCCAGGTGTCCTGCATTTTTAGCTTCAGACACTTAAATATGACAGAAATTGCACGAGAGACGTGCTCCAGATCCATCTGGGAGCTGGTTCATAGTGGGACTCGGGCAGGCTCACTGGGCCGGTTTACACTGTCTCTGTGCCCCATCCACTCCCTCCTGCTCCAAACCTTGGAAATGAGGCACTGTAGCTGCCTCCTCTGCCTTATTTCCAGGGCTTGGCGTGCATGCACGGGGAGGGTTGTGTTTCACAGTGATGCTTCTAGCTCCCCACAGAGGCAGGGCAGACAAGCCCAGGAAGGTCTGGTGTCTCTGGCTGTGAGCAAAGAAGTCCCCAGGAAACACGAACCAAACCAAACCAAACCAAACCAAACCAAAGGCTTTCACAACTCAGCAAAGATCCAGTGTGGGTTTTAGTTGGTTCATGGGTGACTCACCCCTTGTTTTATAACAGCTCAAACAGGAATCAGCTGGACCTACAGCCAAATGCACCATTTATGGGAACAAACGAGTTCCCCATCAGTCTACCTCTTGTTAATGGGTGTTTATCTGGGGAGGGCTTGGCTCTGAACTGTGACTGCTGTCTGTGTCCATGCTGTGCATGCCTCTCCAGCTCCTTGCATTTACTGGCCCATTGGACTCATTAGGAACTTACTCACAGATAATATCACTATTGAGATACTGGAGCAATCCTGCAGGGCCTGGAGAAGTGCCTCCCTAGAGAGGAGTCTGTGCAGTGTTTACTGTATGTGGCCTGTTACAGAGGCATCTGGAAGGTCTTGGAGGCAAAGCCTAATTCAACCCCTTGCTTAAGGATTGAGACAGCTTTTCTGAGCCCCCGTCAGTCCCAGATCCCAAGGTACATGTAGCCTCCACTGGCCAGAGATGGGATTTGTAGTGCTCTGGGAGATGGAGAGACAGGGGAGGCTGCTGAGAGTTTATTGACCCTGACTAGATTGAGATATCATACATCTGACGAGGAAGATTTCTGAGAGCAGACTGCTCTTTAATTTAGCAAAGACAGAACATGATCCCATGAAGGAAAGCCAAAGACAGGGAAATGCAGATTGAAAGGAAAGCTGGAGTCAGCATTACTTAAAGTCTTTCAGTCTAGGCTGGCAAAATCTGCAGTAGCTCCAGAAGTTACAGGCCTGAAGAGTTGTTACCAGGTGAAATCCTGTTATCCAGGGCAGACCAAAGGATCAGCTACCTTGATATAGTAGAAGCCTCTCGACAGCTTTGGGTGCAGTGTCCACAGTATCATGAAGTTTTAAACAGCGGCTCATCCCTTACGAAGGGGAAAAGCTGCTGCTTTTTTCCAGAGTGATGACCTGGTCACCAAGGGTAGAGTAGGGTATAATTCAGATTCAGACTGGAAACGTGGCTTCTATTCCCCACTCTGCCACTGATGTGTTGGGGGACCTTGGGCAATTCATTATACCACTTTATGCCTCAGTTTCTTAATATGTAAAATGGAAACCTTGAGGCTGTGATTTATTTAAGCTAAAAGCCCAACAGACAGCGATGCATCGGTATTATTAAAGAAAATCACTGCAGTCCAGTCTCTCAGAGAATCAGCCCCTCCTCATGGTTTCTTCTGCTTGTAAACCTTACTTTCTGTCCTGGGAAAGCATCTGGTTTCAACTCCAAGACCCGTCCATCTTTCATTTTACATAAATATACAAACATCCTAACATGGGTCACACTGGCAGAGAAGCTTTTAAATAACACAAGTTGAGGATTTACTGATCACCAACATAAGTTGACTGGTATATAAGTGAAAATATATACCAGAAAGCCAAAGGTCATTATATTAAGGCTGCACTGCCGTCCACTTTACACTGGTAGTGCCAGTGTGATGCTGGAGCAGCGTGGTCAGACCTAAGCGCTTATGAAAATTAGTCCCACAGCATTTCTCAGGATTGAGAGCCCTCTTGCATTCATTTTCAGAATCCTGTTTAAACCCGCAGATGTCTGCATCTGTCTCTGTTTCCTTCCCTCTCTGCTCAGTTGACAGCTTGGTCCCTTTTTTTTTTTGCATCTTAACAATGCTAGTCAAGAGGTTTGCAGTTGAGATGGAAGCCCCCCTCTGTATAGGATACCAAGTTATCCAGGGAAGTTCATCTGAGAGTTGGCCATAGGCTTCCTGCATGACCTCAAGTGGAGTTGCTTAGCCTGTCTGTCTGGGCATATCTACATTGTACCCATGTTTCCAGGGAGGGGTGCTCCTCTCCAGCACTTTTTCTGAAGCCTACTCGAGAATGCCCCTGTGGGACTGCCCTGGAGTACCTTAGCCACTGCATTGCTGGTGTTGGCATGTGAAAGTGGGAACAGGCGGGCATGGCCTGGTTTGATGCATTGTTCCCTAGGAAGATTGAGGACATGGTGTAGACATCTCCTCTGCATGTCAGCCCTCCATTTGTTAACCAGAAATAACACTTTTCAGGGGTGTGCTAAGCATACGATCATTTTGAGATACTCAGATATGACAGGGGAGCCTTAAAGTAATGGAGATAGCAAAAGAGAAGATCCCAGTGAAACAACAATGCCCGAAGAGACTGCTATACATCTGGTGGCTATGATTAAAACAAAGGATGTCCCACAAAGATTCAAAGTTTATTAGCCATTAGGATAAATGGCCTAGGTTAGCAGGTGTCTGACAATAAAGGTGTACCATAAGTCAGAGACAAAAGTTGTTTTGTATGAGAGGGTGGGAAAGAAATGAAGTTAAGTTGTTTCTTGGGTTGCAAGATATTCATGGTGCAGCCAGAGGTATCTTGGCCATAGGAAAATGATGGAGGCTTTCACCGGAGTATCACATGCCTACACTGATGGCTACTATTCAGTGGCCTTTTGCGAGTTATCTGGCTGTCTTGTCAGGTCCTAAAGTTCCTCTCCCATGGGAGAGGGCTCCATTTATAAAGATATTAGTGAGACGTATGATGTTTTTATGCTGATTTACTCATTGGAGCAATAAATCGGCACTTCTCAGAGGTTTGAATTACATTTCTCTGCCTGAGATTTATGGAGCCAGCTGCCACTATGAATTACCAAGCAGCAAGCCCGATTCAGAAATCATTGTTCGAGGCCTTGGAGGGAGCTAAAAACATTCAGTTGATTTATACAGGAGGAAATGGCTTAATGTCCCTTTCAAATGGAGCCGCAAATTCTGCCAATAAAGACTAACACAATCCACTTTCCTTTTAGGTCATGTTTCTTATGTTGCACTTGGGATAGGCAGAGCTGATTTATGAATGGAGACTTTGAAGTCTTACCATTATAGTCAGGTTTATAGGTGAAATCCTGGCCCTGCTGAAATCAATGGGAGTTTCACTGTTGTCTTCTATGGAGCCAAGATTTCTTTGCATATGCAGTACCAGCCAGATTTTACTAGCCTGGGCTTTTCTCTGAATTTGGATACATTCCTTACAAGCTCCATAAAGGTAATGCATCCTGCAGTCTGATTGGTTAGTCCTCTTTATACAGCTCTGCTGAGAATGAAATCACCCAATCAGCCAGAAAAGCAGGAGGAATGACACGCTGCTGCGGCAACTTCACCGCTAAACCAGGAGTACTTGGCCACATCTACCCAATAACAGTGTACAGTTAGCCCAACAATGGCTCTTGTGGCATCTCAGCACTTAAATACTGCAGCGATGACCCTAGTATGACAGATGAAGAGAAAGATCACCGGCACTCTCATAAAGCAGCAATGGAAAGCCAGATAATATAAATAGCATCTATAGACGTAAACATAGACATAAAATACTTAATTAATAAGATGACATAAGGTGGTACTCAATAATTTATAGCATAGTTAAAATCTACTGTAGACACTGCAAATTACGTCCTTTGTGCAGCTCGTTAGAACGATTCCAGACAGATAGAAAGATGTTTTTATTACAGAAGCATCCAAGACAGCACTTAGAGGGGGACTTTGATTGTCCAGGCTATGTACAAACAAAGATTATTCCTGTCCCCAGGCAAACCTTGCTGTGCAGAAGTATTAGATAAAACTGTTTGTCTTTCCCTTGGGGGTATGGTCTTAGCCAAGTTGTTCAAGAAAAGAATTTAAAAAGAAAAGCCCACACCAAAAGATCTCTCTGGGGAACACAAATGCATTTAGGCTTAGTCCTAACTGTCATGGGCTCCTGTGCTGCTCTTTACATTTCAAGCACATCACACTATGATAATAAGGAAAATATGTTTTTATGGCAGCCCATGCCCTCCTGCTTGTGTCCTCTGAGTTCTGATCCTTTAAGAAAGAAAAGGGGAAAACAAGAGGAAAAGCATTCCCCAAATTCATTTTAAGAAGCACCCGGTCATGATAAATCTGTCCATAATCACATAGTTCACTTCACCTCACTTGTGCATCCGACTTTTGGCTAAAAGCACGGTAGCCGTAGTTTGACTCCCTTTCTCATGCATAAAAAAAATCACGTTATGGCTTTGATGACAAAGTAGCCTCAGAGCTTTGAAATGACTGGAAGTGGTGGTGTTGCTGTGCTATACCAGAAAGGATCATAGTGAAAAGTGATGGTCTTCTGTATCATCATCAGCTTTGAGAATGACACTCAGGGCTGTGATTTAGAAGTAAGAGGGAGGAAGGGACTCAACTCCCAGGTTCTCTATCTGACTCTCCCACTTTCTACTTGATCTGAACTGAAACATGGCTCTGTGCTTCCATTTTCTATGGATAACAACTGATTCTGACAGCGTAGGGAGGATTCATTACTTAAATAATACATGCAAGTGCCTTGGAATCCTAAAATAGAAAGCAAAGGAGATTTACCATTAGCCTTATTATATTAGGAAATATTTTCCCCAGACTCTCCCAGATCGTTGCCCTGGAATTCAAAATCTCCCTTGTTTTTAAGCTATAAAAGACAAAGCTATGCATTCCCCTGCTTATCTCCTCAATTCCTGAGCCCCGACTTAACCCTGCATTGCCCTCATCAGTCCTATAATATCTCTGCACTAAGATAATGACTATTAATAAATCTCATGCTTTAGGACTTCCCCTGCTGGATTCACAAAGGATTTATTTTCCCTGATGAACAATTGGTCAGAGATATTCTGGGGGTTGATTTTTTTCCACCGTCTTCTGGAGCACCAGAAATTGGTCACAGCTGCACACAGTGCACTACAGCGGGTGGGACAGTGCATAGAGGTGGTGCAGAGAATGCTGCTTCCTGGTTGCTTGGCTGGCATGTCTTACCCAGGTCCTCAGGAACAAATTGACCACTAGGTTTGGGGCCAGAAAGGAGTTGTCCTTCAGGTCAGATTTGGGAGGCACTTCCTCTGTAGCAGGGGCCATGACTTGCCTGCTAGGATCACTGGGTATATCTCCCCTAACCATCATTGCCATTACTGAGGTCTTGGGTATAGCTGGCCTTGGTCTCTTGCGGTCTGTCTGTGGCACACACTGTCTTCTAAGGACTGAGGTGCTTTAGTCCAAGCGGTATGGACCAAAAAAATGTGCAGCAAACTAAAGGAGACAGGCCCCTAGAATACATCAGATGCCCCATAGTTACAGTCCATGTGCCCACTCCTACTGTGGGGCAAATGACAGCTAAACCATGGTAGCTTAGACATGCTTCGCTGCCCAGTTACCACAAAGCAGCTGATGCTCAGCAGGTTCCTGCCGCTGGTTAGTTCACTGTGCTTGGCTTATTTGTCCATGCCTTCACTGCTCTTTTGGGGCTTAAGAGATGATGACGTGTAAGTGAAATGTAATGGCAATCCATTGGAGGTCAGACTAGATGATCTCCTGGTGCCTCCAGCCTTTAAGCCCATGAAACAAGGCACCCAATGTCCTTGGGAATAAATTGTACTAGGCTGTAGGAGTATCCACTCCCCACTGACTAGTTCCCCAAGGCCTGAGCTGGGCTTAGTGGAAAATCTGGGGTGGATTGCCTGTGCATATAGCCTCTCCTTCCTTTCAGACCAGACTGGATAGGAAGAGGGGGTGCCTCAAAAGCAGCACTACACTTGTTAGCTTTAGGGCAATGTTTGCATTAGGGAACATACTAAAGAACAGTGCATTTACTTCTCCTCTTGATGTATGGCTGTTTCTTACCTTCCCACCTGTCAGGATCTTAAACTAGTGCATGGCTAGCCAAGGCTAAACCAGAACCAGCTCCAGCACCAGCCTCAGCTGGAGCTAATGAAGCATTAGCTGAATGAGCTAGCTTTGTAGCTGTGCCTAGAGTAGTTCCACGGAGGGATTGGCTACTGAAAGCAGAAGCCTAGGTATTTAGGGCAGCATCTGGCAGTAGTATATTCAAACTGGTCTATAGCTTCTGGTGGTTACTGCTTTAGGCTCTTTTCCAGACAGTTGGCTTACTGTCTGACTCTTGCCTTAGCCTCCTGGTTTCAGCTTTTGAACTTTGACTTGCTTCCTGGTGCTAGATCTCAGCCCTAACCACTGGACTGGACAGCTTGACCAGCCTCCATACCACCATTTTATCAGAATGTGCTGCAGAGATGAAATCCTCCCTAGCATGCCTGTCTGTAGAGGAGGGGGTGTTGGCCTTGAAGAACTGAAGAGCTTAAGTCTGAGTTTGAGAGTTGCAGTTCAGCACTTAGAGCTTCCTGGTGTGGGAACCCCACAAGCAGTCCCACAAACTACTAGGCTGGTAGCAATCCGAATGCGGGGGCAGTGACAAAAGCATGGCGTCAGCTTCCCTCAAAGAGGTACTGACAGAGTAGACCATGAGGAGGTTGCCACAGTCTACCCCAGCTGTGGTGCTCAAGCTCAGATGGCCAGCCATGTCATCTGTGAATGCCCTTACACCCTCATTCAGGAGCTCAAGGTCTTATTGACATTGACCATTCTACCTCTTGCTGGCTTTCCAGCCCTCATGCTTCCAATATATGAGTGTGGTGAATCATCATCATCACTTAGAGTTTCTGATCTCCAAGCTGGAGAGCTCCCGAAATGCAGGGAGGAGATCCAGATTTCCAGCCTGAGGCTGCTTGTGCCAGACGTGAGAACTCGGGGTTCCAAGAAGAGATCCAGAGTCTTGAGCCTGAGAGTTATGGAGGAGTTTGAGAGTTTCAGCCCCTGCACTTAAAGCTCCAGAGTCCCAGGAGATATTTCAAAATATTTGAGTCCCAGTTTGCTACAGAGCACTCAACAGTACTGTGGTTCCTCGCCTCACAGCTCCGGTCTAGCACACGCAGTTCTGAAGCTCCCCACCCAAGATCCCGGCCAGCCGTCAAGTTCCAGAGCCCCAGAATTTTGCATCTTAGAGTTCCCGTGTTCCTGTTTGGCACCCAGAGTTTAGCAGCTCAACAACCCTGCCTCCCAATGGTCCACCCTGACACAGAGTGGAACATCTGGGCTTTCTATTCCCACCCTCAGAGTGCAGCAGGCCCGCGTCCCAGAGTTCCTGTCTGATGGCCATTGTAGAGCTGTATCAGCCAAGGCAGGCACGGGTAGACAGGGCCCCCGATGAGCAGGGGCAGGACCATGATGGCTCCCAGCTTCAAGTCCGGCACCCCTGGCATGAAGCACCTACTCTCCGCCAGTCCTGCCAGACTGGATTTCCAAAACACATGGGCATTGTGCACACTGCCCATATAGCTGGTGCTGGCATGCGTAAATGTGCCCCGGTGGTCCGTGGCAGCCTTCAGGACAATGCAATGAAATCCCATGTGGCTGTAATAGGGGTGGTCTCCATATGGTGGGCAGGTGACAGGGATGTGGGTCTGGTCCAGGGCCCCAATACACTGTGGGAATCCCAGTGCACGGAACCCTACCACCACCGCCAGGGAGTCATGGATGCAGAGCAGCGTGTGCCTCAGCACATCTTGGAGGGCTCCACCCATCACCAAAACAGCCTTCCCAATGGTGGTCTTGCCCATGCTGAACAGGTGTCCAGCATACCAGAGGCTGGCAGACGTGACCAGCTTCAGCATCATGAGGGCCAGCCGGATGTCAGTGGGGAGGGCTGGGCATAAGTCAGTGTCCTGATGCTCCAGGTGGGGCCAGAGCTGTTGAAGCAGGTCCTGGAAGGTGGCCTGGTTCATGTGGAAGCCGTCTAGCCACTGCTCATTGTCCCAGGTCTGCTGGATGAGGTACAGCCACCAGTGCTGGGTGGTGTGGTGGGCCCAGAAGCGGCAGGGCTGGAGGCCCAGAAGGGTGAGGGCTGCTCTGGAGGTGGCATTGTGGAGCCCCTTGTTGGTGTCCCTGGTGGCAGCAGCTGTGTGGTGGCAGTGACAGCCCTGGGACAGCATGTTGCGGACAGGCAGGAGGTCGCTGGGCATGGCAGAGCCATGTGGAGTGAAATGACCTTGGGCCAGGCAGTGGTCAGTGCAGCAGGCCAGCAGGGCCAGCAGGATTGTGGGGCACTGGTCATCACTGCCAGGGCCAGGAGCCATAGCGTGGGGAGGCAGAGTAGCCAAGGAGAAAACTGCCGCATGCTGCCCCTGTGCTGGGCACACTGCTCCTGGAGAAGGAAGATGCTGGCCAGGGAGCAAAGTTTAGGACTGGCTTTCAAAGAGGGCTGCCAGGTGCTAGCAGCTGCAGCCAGAGCCTGGAGCACCCCAGGGTGGTGGCAGGGGCCTGTTGCGGGCTGCTGGGAACTGGGAGCAAGTTTTCTCCCTAATCTTTACATGTGTAGACTCCTACCCAAAAACCTTTACTCCAGCTTAGTTTACACCAGAGTAAGTCTAGGCCAGAGTAAATGCATGTGTAGATGTACCCACTGTGTATGGTATCAGTCCAAAGTCAAAAGGCTCGTGATTTACCACATAGTTCACTGGGCTGGGTGCCACCAGAGTCAACAGCATTTCAAGCCACGGTGACCACACAACTCAGCACTGCTCAGTATGTGTGTCTACTCTAAATACCCACCTCACAAAAAGATCCATGTGCTGATTAGCCCCCACTCATCGCCAGAACCAGGTGTTCTTGTTACAAGTCCTGGGATGATCTGAAAATTTATATGTAAATGAGGTGTGGGGCAACTCGGTTTGGCTTCACCTTGTGGAAGGCACAGCCACACTAATCATATGTGCCAGGCTGAGAGGGGGTGACAGAGGGATTCTGGGTGAAGTGTATGCAATGTTGTGGCTTACCATGACTTGGAAAAGAGTCAGCAGTGAGGGGGACTGCATTTTAATGAGCATTAGCATATTTCTTATCCAGATGGGCTGTTCTTGCGTGTCCTTGGCCAATGTGGATATTCATTTTATAGTCATGCTCAGTGTTAGCTGCATTTAATCAACTTTATAGTAGGTTTCTATTGCTGAGCGCATGTGGCTTTTGGCAGCTGTTTAGTAATAGAAGACATATTTTGTGAGATTTCTCCATATGTGGTTATAAGATAAGGGTTTTTTTTCCCTATGCCAGTTGGTGGGGGGGAACTGCATCTCATATCTGAGTAATTCTAGTAAACAGTTCTCTCTTAAGTCAGGAGCTCTGTTTCTTACTGCTGCATGTTTCTCAGTTCTGCTCCTACAATTCCAAGTCCTGGAGGTCCTTCCTGCCATGCAGCATTCCCAAATTTCTCATCCTAGAAGTTGTCAAGTACAGGGTCCAGGGTTTTCCATGGTTTTCCAGCCCTTGCCACATCCCCCTCTCCAGAACTGCAGTTTAAGTTGTTCCTGGCCAGACCACCCAAGCCTGGTTCCTTACAACATTTCTGAACCTTCGCCAAGACCTGCATTTCTGTCAGGGGGCTTCTACCATCTCGACATCCTGTCTGGCACTGAGCCTGAATCGCAGTGGTGCTAAACTGACAACATCCCAACTGGGGATTAGATCTTCCAAATGAAGAACAGTGACTTCACTGAAGGATCAAGCAATGGGAATGGGGTGGAGCACAGAAAATCTGACCTGAAAGAGAAAACAACCTGATTTCTCTTGGTACACCTAATAAAAATCCCCTAAAGTTATAGAGCAAAGACATTAAGTTTCTCTGAACAAAAGGCCTTCTATCCTCCAAGTTGAAATCAGCCTGATGAATTGGATAGCCAAAGCAATAGAGCAAGAATCTCCACACCATGCAGAACACTTCATCAAAGGACTCGGATTCAAGGCTCGCTCCGCCTATCTGGAGCACAATGAG
>NW_005842615.1:124892-152394 GCF_000455745.1 Alligator sinensis | reverse complement strand
AGACTGGACATTGGGCATCTGACTCCTTGGCCCTTAGAGGACATTATGGCCTGAGAGGAATTGTGAGATAAAAAGCTCAGTAACGGCTCAAGGCAGGAATGTATTTTTGGAAGCGGTCAGTGCCCAGCCTGCCAGGAAAAACGACATTGTCCCTGGGGAGAAGCAGCATTTTATGTAATTAGCTCATTTCCCATCGGCTGGGAGAAGCAGCCAGTTTCAATGCAAATGAAGTGTTCAGAGCAGTACCTGCCAAGCAGCCGAAGGCAGTAAAAGCTGAGGAGAGAGCAGCGATTGGAGGGGATGGTTAGGAGCAGAGCTCAAGGCACCCCTCAGAGCTGCCCTTATCCCCATAGCAGTACCATCAGCCTTTACTGGTCTCTGCTGGGGACCGAGGTGCTCCGTAAGGCCTGGGGGAGCAGGTGCAGGGATGGAGGCAGGAAACTGTTTATAGGGCTTAGGAAAAGCTGAGGTTTCTGGCAGATTCTTGGAGATGTTGGGGTTGGCCCAGGGCTCTGCTGTATAAATTGTGGGATTAGAGTTGAACATGAAACCAAAGCAATAGTCCAAAGGCAGCGCAGGCTGCTGGCTGGCTCCAGGGATTTTTTTTCTCTGTGCCAGTGTCTCCAAATTAGGGTGTTACTAACGATGGAGGAGAGATGGGGCACAAACTAAAGTGCTCCAAAAATATTAGCATCACTTCCCACCCCCTGCCTCATGATGCATGAGCAATGGCCTCACCCTGGTGACAGGGGAAGTAGAGCCAGACCTCAAGATCCCAAATTCCAAACTCGCCACAGTCCCCTGAACTCTAGTTCCCTTGGTCTGGGGGTGCAGATCTAGGGGTCTCACCCTGGCCCATCGCTGACAATCGCAGCCATTGGCAAATTCAGCCTGCAGGCTTTTTGTCTTTTACATTTCCCTCCGAGAAGCCCCAAGTGCACAAATGAAGTAGAAGTGAGAGGCATGGGAGAGGACCAAGAAGGTAAGATTAGATGGCTCCCCAGACTAGAGACTCCATAAAGGGAAGTCTAGGTGCATGAGGGAGGCCAGTATGGCCCATCAGTCATTCTGCTCCTTCCTATGCAAAGCTACAGAAGGGCTCAGCAGCCCAGAGCAGCTGTTAATGACTGAACTAGCACTGTAGTCAAGGAGAATGGGAGAAAGATGATCGGGGAAAGAATGGTTCATTGAAGGGTTCCCATGCTGTCTCCTGAGAACAACCCAGAGTTGCCACAGGTTGGTGTGCATGCGAGGGACTGGAGAGAAGAGGAAGAGGCCCTTGTCCAAGGAGTTTAGGGGTAAGGTAGCAACTGGCCAGAGTGTGGGGCTCTTGGAGAGGGTGAAGAATCATCTTGGCTGGGATGATCTAGGTGGGGATGGTCCTGCTTCGAGCTGGGGGTTAGACTAGATGACCTCCTGAGGTCCCGTCCAACCCTAATTTTCTATGATTCTATCTCTTCTGCTCAGGGAGAAAGTCCTGGTGTCCAGAGCACTGGACTGGGCTGTGGAACTCCTGAGTTCTGGTCTTTGCTCTGAGCAGTGGCACCCCCACCCCCCCCCAGCCTTACACAGTCATGGCACAGCAGCCTTTAGCCCTGTTTTGGCAAGCTGAGGTTATGGATTCAAAACCCCTCACACAGTCACCATCCTCAGTATTGCCAACTCCACCGTGTCAAAAATCATGAGACAAACTCTTCAAAATCAAGAGATCTGGAACATAAATCATGAGATGCTATTTTTGAAGTGTGCGTGTGCAGTTCCTAGTACAAAGGCAGCATGGTGCAGAGCCCCAGCCTGCAGCAGGCAGCCTGCCTCTGCCCTGTGCACAAATCTGGGGGGCATGTGCCCCCCCATGCCTTCCCCAGCCCTGGGAACCCATTCACTCAAGCTCCTTCCCCACTCCCTCCCTCACCATGAGGATCTCACCATGAGGGTGGGTTCAGGAGCCCAAGTAGATAGAGGTGCCTGCGTGGAGCCTGGAGTAAGCCCCTAGGAGGCGGGAGTTAGCACTCAGCACTCCCTATTCACTGAACTGAGGCAGGTGCTTGCTGGCTGTAAACAGCTGACTGCTTTGGATCCCATTCTGTAGTTCCTACTCCCCCACCCCATACACAGTAGAGGTAGCCTGGGTGCCTCACATGGGGTTTTGGAAGTTCACCCAGGGGCCTGAATGTTAGCTGCTACAATGCCAACCTTTATGCACTTCAATCCTTATTGGATCTGGCCAAAAATAACTTGCCCAGAGTCACAAATGGAGTTCCTGGAAGATCAGAGAATTGAAGCAAGGTCTCAAGCTGGGCCCCCAAGCAATGGGCCACCCATCTCTGCAGTATGGAGAAAGTTCCCAGGCCAGTTGCACAGCCACAGGTTCTTCCTTCCTCTGACATTACATAATGGCACATAGGTTAGTTTGTTTAGACACCTTGGTCCCAGGGCCTTCTCTGATGCATAAGCCTGTAACTGCTACTGGATCCAGCAGCCCTGCTGAAATGAAGTCATTGGTTGCCTGCTGGTTCTAAAGTGAGAGTTCAAGAGGGTGCAATGAACCTATGAGCCAATTCATTCCCTGCCCATCACCAAGCTGCCTGAGCACCTGCAGGAGAGAGAGCATTGTCCTTAAATCCCCTCGCCTGAGCCTCGGCAGTTGAGGATGTTTTTCATCCAATGAATTATTCCTTTTCTTTTAAGAGGCATTTTGCTGTTCACGACTGCAATCGTGGACTGAGCTGACCTCCTGCTTTTTATTGCAATTTGGTTTGGATTAGCTGACTCATTGTTTATGGAGGTGTTTCACTGCTGCTCGGTAGGGCTGGGACAGAAATCAAGCAGCAGGGGCTATTGGGGAGATTTCATCTGCAAAGCACTGCAAAAACAGGCAGAGGTCATAAGAAAGCAGTGTTTTATTAGGAAGCATCAGGGTGCTCAGTATACTGGGGTGGTAATATCCAGGGCACAATACATAATGCACCGCAGACCTGGAGAATCACAGGTTGTCTACTCTACACCACTCCTGGATCCAGTTAATAAGGCTGCTTTGGCACCATGCTGCAGGCAAGCTAATTTGCTCCACTAATTATTTTAGAGGCAGCAGTAATCAACCAGCTTGGATGCAGCAGCCCTTGAATGGTTGCCCACGGTCACTTCTCCAGCTAGATGCAATATATAGCCATATTTACACACACCACCGGGCTTTCTAGCTCTTCCTCTTCCACTCAGTTGGGTGCTAGCTGGTACTGTGAAAACCTGCAGGTCAGCCGATTTGGGACTAGTTAGTTGTTCTCATGTGGGACAGAAGTCCCATGTCAGGAATTCTTTAGGGACTTCAGGATGTAAACCCCTGAAATTCAAAGCTGTCCTAGAATATTTGAAACAGCTGGGCTCTTTCAAGCTACAGAGGTTTAGTTTGACACGGTGCTCATTCTCCCCAAGATGAAATGAGCAGGAGCAGCTGTGCCAAGATCAGAAATATCACCTCTCTTCCCTCAACTTTTACTTACTCCAGTCACTGGGTAGATAGTAAAATCCAGAGCCCCACTCAGGGTGAGAGGACGCAGGGGATTCTCACACCAGGGAAATGAATTGAGATAGAAAGGTCAGTCTCTGGGAAGCCAGTTCAAATGCGCATACCTCTATCAAAAATGTCTGGCAGCAGGATAGCATGAAAGCAATGGTTACAGCATCACTACAGGGAACAGTCATGTCCTTTATCAAGCCTCCCTTTGACTTCAGTGGCAGAAGATCAGGGCCTTTATCCACGGTGGATAAAGAAAATGAAATTTCTTTCAGGGAGGAGAATGTTAAGCTGGATAGGATCACTTCAGTAGATATATGTTAGGCTGTTTGGGGGATGCAAAACATCACTGCTGTTATAATGGAAGTGGCTTTTGGTGGTGAAGAGGCCTTGCACTGTAGTGGTTGCCTCTTGTTTGTATAAATCATTGAAGGGATAATAGGAGAATGCATTTGATTTCTCATGAGCCCAAAAGAAAGGGGATTTTTTTTTCCACCTACTGATAATTCTCACTGTCATCAGCTTCTTTATGCTGCTCCTCAGAGACTAAGCTGGGTGTTGCCTCTTGTTCCCTTGAAAAGCATGCTAACATGGCTGTGCTGGCAGAGGCTCTTCTAGGGTAGAGAAGCAAGAATGCTTAACCACTATTAACCCCCATCTCTTCTACAGCCAACAGCCACAGGCACAAGGATGCTCCTGTTTATAGCTATCAAAGGGTAGGAAATCTGCTGGGCCCAGAATGCCAGCTAATTACTAGAGATGGGAACACATCTGGATTCAAACTCTCTAAAATTCTTGGGTGTTAGGATCTAAAAGGCTTATGTTCCAATCCAAGACCTATTTAAGTCCATGGAAGGCTTTATTGGCTTTGTTGTGCTCTGAGTCAGGCTGAAATAGGAGCTGGCTTCCCTTGTACACAACAATAGCCTCTTGGCATCAGGGTAACTCTTGAAGGCTAGGTATAGACAGTCAAAAAGCCCAAGGCTGAATCTATTCAGTCATTGCAGGTTAGTCTAAGCTGCACAGGTTAAATTGAAACAGAAGTGAACAGACATTTGCTTTGGATACAGAAAATGTAGCCACATGCCTGCAGGGACTCAAGCCAGAAGCCGGGGGTGCTAGAGCACACTCTCTGACTATGTGTTCACTTTCTCTTTTCCTCTTCCCGCTACCCCTGAGGTCTCTGGGATTTGCAGTCCAGAATTACAGCAACAGGACTCTGCAGGGCTACTCATCACTTCCTCTTCCTGCTTCCTAGTGCCTCTGGGATTTGTAGTCCGCAATTGCTGCCAGCAGTAAGTTTGAGCAGAGGAAGGTGTGTTTTAACACACTCCCCCCCCCCCAGCCCCAGACTCCAGCCAGGGTTTGCTAAGGGGGCAGCCCACCCCCCTGTAGACTGGGCTGCATCCCCAGCCAGGTTTGCCCTCCTACCTACTTGCCAGCCAGCCCTTGCTGCTCCAGCTAGCAAGCAGAGGGGCAGATAGCCCAGCCCAAGGCTGGAAAGCATGTTGGGGGACTGTGATTTAACTTGAACCAAGAAGGGGCCTGGGACAGAAGTTTCATAAACCAGTTTGACCTAAATCAGTTAAGTCTGATACTACATTCAACCAGGTTTATCTTAAACCAGTTTTAGCCATTTTGAAACTGGTTTATGTGCTCTGAACTTCTGCTGTGTTACAGGTTTAAACCAGTTTCTGATCACTGAAACCTGTTTATGTGTAACTTCTGTCTCTAGCTCATGTGACTGTGGATCTGTTTGCATCCATGGTTTCCAGAAAGACCCACCTCTGCTAAATAATCTTTGTCCAGGCAAGCACAGAGGGTTTCCACCATGCCACTTGTGACTTTGAGCTGTAGTGAAGCTGCCCCGTGCAGGTAATCAGCTCTGCGCTGAAGGGACCAGCCCCAGCTCCATCCCACCCTGTGTAACAAAGGCATTTTGCAAAATGCCAGGGGATCCAATGCATGCAGCTGCTCCCTCCAATCACCCTGAGGCTGAACTGCGCAATAAAAGGGAGGGCCGTGCTGCCTGCCCACTGCGTGACTTGCTGCTTGGTTGCAGCCAGGAAGCTGTTTCTGTTTAGCAGGGAGCTGAGGGGCAGAGCAGGGAGCTGAGGGGCAGGGAATAGAGGTCATGACTTTGAAGACCTGGCACCTCCAGCAACTCTGTCTTTTATCCATACTGACTTGCAGCCCCACCTCACATGCTGCACTTCCAGCTTCAGACAGTTCCCACAGCTTGGGCTCAATGCACCCCAATCCTGACCTATGAAGCCCCTTGCTCTTCCAATCCAGAAGTCCCACAATGCTCAGCCCCGGTCAGTCTTAGTCATAACTGTGCAGTTTTACTATGAGGCCAGATTTGTTTTTGCTTTGAGCAGGGGGTAGGGTAGGACTAGATGACTTATGGGGGTCCCTTCCAGCCCTACTTCTCTATGATTCTGTGACCAGCTATACCTGCTTCCACCCAAAACGCTGCTTTCCTCATGCCCCGCGGTCAGCAACTGCAGTCCCCTCCTCCTACATCCCAGCACATACACCTTAGCACTGACTTGCCGCCGCCCTTATTACTGTGCTTCTCCCTCTGTCCAGTCATACTAGATTGTTTCCAGCTAAGGGCCATTTCTCTGCAGTGCCATACACCAGCTAACAAGGTGAACTGTTGCTGAAGCTAATAAAAGCTGAGCAAAAAGAAGCTAGCAGAGGCTTGCAAGCCAGTTTTGTTGCTTGTGTCTCATCCAACTTCATCATCTGTCCACATCTCAGGTGTCCTCACTGTGGGCCATAAGCATGACCCCTGTTGGTGCAAATCCACACAGCTCCATTGATTTCAGTGGAAGCACATCATTTTGCACTGCAGCTAACGCATTATGTTTTCAAGGATGCAAAACTAAAATACAGGCAAAACCTTCATTCTTTCCTTTTACACCAAGGGAGTGAAAGCGGTCATCCCACCCAGGTCTCTCCTATGCCATCAGCCATCATGAAAATGATGAAAACAAGCCAAAACTCCCGATGGCCATTTTGGATCTAAGCTTTAAAAGTCAGGTTTCACTGCTGGACCTGACCAGGCCTCTGTCCCGCAAGCTGAGCCCACATCTTGTCTGTTCGCATCTACATCACCAATGCAAACAACACAACACAGCAAATCCCAGTGTTTTGTTTGAATGAATACTGACATTTATTGGCTGCCAGGTCTCAGAGCCCAGTTTGTTAGAGTCCAAGCAAGTGAGGGCCGTGTTGGTGTTCCTATGATCAAACCTAGTTTTCAGAGAAGGCCAAGGGGAGGTATAACTCAAGTCAGATCAGTCTCATCAGGCTGAGAATTGATTTCGGCACAGGACCCTGGCTGCGAATGCTCCTTCTGGTTCAGATTGTGGCTGTGCTCTGAAAAGTGCCTGGAAAAGGGCACCCATGTTTATCCCCCTTCTGCAATGCCAGATCAAATTCACTCAGTTTAAAAGTTGAAGGCTTATTTTTCTAACCTCCCAGCATTGCAACTTCAGCTTGGGAGCTGGCAACACAGCTGGGCCCTTTTTACCTCTTTCATCGCTAACAATAAAGATTCTGCAAGAAGCTTTTAGGAGTCAGGCATGAGCTATAAAAGTCAGACCTAGATGTAAACTCAGGTTTCAAAGCTCTCATAATTTGGGGGCTCTTTGGATATGGGGTTTGTGTCCAGCTGATGATATAAAGATAGGAGCCAACTGCCGACTTCTGAGTCAGGTCCTGATTAATTTCTGCACTCCAGGCCACACGCTTTCATTCACGGATGATGTTTCTTCTTGACTGCCTTTTGCTAGAAGTGGCCCAAACAAGGCTAGCTTATAGCTCTTCTAAATTTCTTGTTTGATTTTTACTTATCTCTTGTAACTATGGATCTGAATTTGCTGCTACAGTCAATGCGGGTAGAAGACGCTGCCTCTCGCTTGATCAAAACCTCTTGCCATGTTCTAGCCCAGAGGTGGCTGCATTTCTGCGCTGCATGATGTGATCCCTATTCTCCGTGTCCCTGAATTGTTTCAAAAGGGTCATATGGTGCTTTGGTTGTACTTCTGTTCCAGGGTTCTTGAACTGAAGGTGCATTCGAATTCACGCACAACATATAGCATTTAAAAGCACCCATAAAACGCGAGTCCTCCTCACATTGCTGCCCTATATACGGTCGTCCCATACCACTGCAGACTGCCTGACATTCTTTCCAGACAATATCCCATTGATTTCACGAGGAGCCAATGCTGACCGTAAAGACTCCATTGACTCAGGACAGGCACTCGGTGACCCAATATGCCATTGGAAATATCTCACACAATGCACAAATTGTACATGTTAGTGCACCGTATTGCCAGTACAGTGTCGCATAGAGGTCCTGTTGGGGTCAGCAATATAATAAGAATCTTGTGGCCTCGGGGTGGTAGAGCGACTCCTTTCTCAGGGGAGGGCTATGAATATGATTGATATTTTCTCCCTTTGTTTTACTTTGAACGAAATGCCTTTTAAATATACTTCAAAAGAACTGGGTATAGCTTTACCCCGGTAAATGGGTTTTTTTTCCCCTGTTAAAAGCCAAAGTACAATTTGGCATTCCTTGATACATCTCTGCAGTGCGAATAGCGGTGGGTCAGGACATTGGTGAGTCTGCAGAAATTCGGTGGCGTGGGACCCGGGGCTGGAGGGACCGGCCTACATCAGTAGGGGCGTCTGAGAAAAGGAGTAGCAGGGCTGCAGAGGAGCAAACTGGAGATCCATTGGGGAGCGACACCCCCAGAAGATGCTCCATGTCTGGGTTGTGGGACAGTTTTGATGGGGCCTAAGACTGGAAGAGGTCTTGGGTTGGGCCAGAAGTGCATGGGCAGCGCTGTGGTAGGGGGTGCTCCAGGCTAGAAAAGAGAGGTGCCATTGCTGACAGCTGAGAGCTGTGTGTGCTGTGCAGGGGTGTCCGGGTCTGGCATAACCAGCCAGAAGCTGCTGGTCAGAAGAACTGACACACTTTAGCAGAGCTCTTTGGCAGGAGATCAAACGGTGCCTTTAAGGAAACCCCTCTCAGTGGCTCTAGACAACGGTGTGTTTTGCCAGGAAAAAATTACATAACGGGAAAACAAACCTGACTCTCGGTGGACGTGGGAGGGAGTCCTGGCGGGACTGGGGAGCACTGCAGGGCAACACGGGCTGTCAGACAGCCCAGCCAGGGGGTTTGAATGTCAGAGTCCTGCCAAAATGCGCTTCCTTCAGGACACCTCACAGACTCATGCAGCAGAGGGGCAGGTGGACAGGGTGGCCAGGGCAGTCTTCCAGGACCAGAACAAAAGTATTAAAAACCAGCAGCTTTCCCAAGTGACCCATCATGCCCCCTCTTGATCGTGGCTGCTGCCGCCTTTTGGCAACGAATGGTACCCGAGGGAGGACTTTGAACTCTTTCGGCAGGACCGGCCTTCCTCTGGGATTTGCTTCACCTCCCTTACGCAGCTTAAAGCAGAGGAGCCCATGTTTCCACTGGCCTCAGGATCAGGCCCATCACAAGTCATCCTGGTGGCTCCAGAGGAGGAAGCAGCAGGATCCTGACAAAGTGTCAGCCTTGCCCGTCCTGCCCCCATCAGCTCACAGCCCTCTTTGAGCAGAATGTCAATGAGAAGAAAACACTTTGATTTACTAAACAAAGTTTCCGCTGACTGTGCAGATAACCCCAGCCATGTGCTGGCTTAGGGCCCCCAAGGGGAAGGGAAGTAGCACTTCATATTTCTGACATAAAAGCTCAGAGCAGGACTCAGCCAGCCAAGATCCAGGCTGTCCATTCAGCTCTGGCAGCTGCAGCCTGGCCCCGCAGCCCGCCGTGAACACTGTGGGCCCAATTCTGGTCTCGCTGGCACCCAGCTTGTCCCTCTGAAAGTCAGTCAAAGAGCAGATAGAGGCCTTGAAGGGGATTTTTCTGGGCAGAAAAATGCTCAAAACCAGAGCATTAGATGATCTAAAACATCACAGCTCCACAGATTGAAACAGAGCAGCTGTGGATTTGGCCTCCTGAAGTTGGTAGAACTGTGTCACTTTACACCAGCCAAAGATCTGGATGTGCGCGTGCGTGGGTATGTCTGTGTGTGCAAGTGGATGCGTTGGAGGCACCCTAGGTTGTTCTACCTGTCTATTGAACAGGTACCATACGGATGGCATTCATGCAAGCTTTCTCCAGGCTGTCCCCACAATGTGCCTCTCTTAACGGGAGCTCCTCAGGCACTGAGACTGCAAGTTGTATCCCTAGAGTAGGCAGGTACAAGCTTAGCGCTTGTGTACTGGCAGAGCTGCAAGCATTTGCCCTACTCTTTACAAACCTCCTAGTTCCTTCTCAAAAGCTCGAGCATACATCCAGGAGCTGGGAATGGGCAGTTCTGTTGGCTTTCATGTTGCTGTCACCACTTGAAAATAGGACCAAAGTCAAATGAGTTGAGGCACATTCTGGGGGATTGTGGGCTGGCAGAGCCTGTAGTCAGGTGGGTTGGGAACTGGCTAAGGGGTCGAACCCAGAGAGTGTTAATGGACGGGTCTGTACTGTCTTGGCAGGAAGTGGCCAGCGGTGTCCTGCAGGTTTCAGTTTTTGGCCTTGCGCTGTTCAACATCTTTATCAACAATTTAGAAGAGGATGTCAAAAGTGCGCTGCCATGTTTGCAGATGATACTAAGTTATGGGGAAAAGCAGTCATGCTAGGGGGTAGGATGTGGGTCCAAGTGGATCTGGACAAGCTGGATGCAGTTCAATAAGGATAAATGCAGAGTGCTTCATCTGGGGAGAAGTAACCAGCAACATGAATATAGGTTAGGAGGAGATGTCCTGGCCAGCACAATGGCTGAAAGGGAGCTTGGGATTATGACTGATCACAAGATGAACATGAGCTGTCAGCACAACGCTGTAGTCAACAGAGCTAATAGCATACTGGGATGCATTAGCCGATGTGTCGCGAGCAGGGCTAAGGAAGTGATACTTCCTCTCTACTCGGCACTGGTGAGACCCCAGCTGTAGTACTGTGTCCAGTTCTGGGCGCCACACTTCAAAAAGACGTGGAAAGTCTCGAAAGGGTCCAGAGAAGAGCCACAAGAACGATCAAGGGCCTGGAGGACAAACCTTATGAGGAAAGACTAAGAGATGTGGGACTGTTTAACCTGGGGAAGAGAAGATTGAGGGGGACTTGGTGGCCATCTATATGTAAAGGGTGAATATCAGGAGCTGGGAGAAAAACTGTTCACCCCAGGGGAGGATAAGGAGCACTGGCCATAAACTGTTAGAGGATGGTTTCAGGTTGGATGTAAGGAAGAACCTCTTTACAGTAAGGGAGACCAGAATCTGGAATAGACTTCCCAAGGACGGGGTGCAGTCCCCAACCTTGGGAGTCTTCAAAAGGAGACTGGACAGACACCTTGCTGGGATCTCAGCAATATTCCTGCCCAGAGCAGGCAGGTTGGACTCAATGATCTTTCGAGCCAGCCCTTAATTTCTATGATTCTCCAGGGAGTCATAGGAGTCTCCTAAGAAAGAATGGGAATTTGACCCCTTTCCCACAACAGAATGGTTTCCATCTCAGTAGGTACTAGACAAGAGTTTCAGCTGCAAACGGCCAGTCCCACTACTGTAGAAAAGTCCTAAGCACTTGTGTGTTGGATTAACATTTAGCATTGCTAAGGTTCTCAAAGCACAGTGCAGGAGCCGTGAATGAGCACGTTACCATATCTGAGCAGGAAACAGTTTTCTGATTCTGTGAAATGTTTGAGATTTCAGCATTTTTCCTGTGCCACACGGGGATAAAACAAGTTGCTTTCAGGGTTTCTCCTGAAAAATACGGAAAGAGAGGGAGACAGAGAGTGAAGCTGGCTTAGAATAGCAAAAGCCCAGCATGTAGTACACTCACATCATGTGGGATGACACACATCTTAGTCCTTGGTTTAAATGAAATAAAGAAGGACTTGAACTTGGGTCTCCCACCTCACAGGTGAGCTCCTGTCCACCCAGAGACCTGCTGACCTAGATCATTTTGATCCATCCCTCATGGATCTTCAAACATGTCCTGGCAATGAAATTCAGTTTAAGCAAATTGCTGTTATCTGAAGAAAAAAATGTTTTGTCAGGAGACTCCCAGCCAAGTCTAATTTTCCTACTCCCTGGGATGGGGATCACAATTTTATCTTGCTCAACAAAGCCGTGGGTAGAGCTCCACAAACACCAGAACCTCTCATTGCCATCAAAGGTACAGAAGGGCTCCAAGGCTCTCACCCCCTGCTGCGATTTGCATCACGCCACTTGGTCCCCAGGGTAATTCAGAGGTTTCTTTCTTCCCAGCCATCTGTATTTTGAGTGGAGAAACATCCATATTGGGATTTTTTTTTTGGTTTGTTAATACCACTTTATTTTTATGTGATCCTCTTTCCAAAATAGGCTAGTAAAATCCTCAAGCGATAACGAAGCAAACAAACCTTTCTTTTCCCAAGTAAATATTTTTAGCTCTCGTAAACACAAGTCATTAAACGTTTAAGAGCTGAGCTGGCTTGGCAGGCTGGAGGGGAGGCACCAGTGTAGGGAGAGATGGACTTCAAGGAGCCAGTGCAGCCCTGGGGCAGGTTGGAGCAGCCCTGTGACCCACTAGCATTGGAATCCCTCTGTATTCCCCCATGGTCCATTGTAGAGCTGCATACCTCACCCCCAGGTAAGTCCTACCCGCATCTAGTCCTACCCTTTCTGTTTGCTGCCCTCTCTTAATCCACCAGCTGTCTGCCAAGCACTTACACTCTCTACATCTGCAGCAGGGGCTATTTTCCCATGGCAGCCTATACTTCAGGATCCTCCCATCCCTCCTAGGACTGCTTCTGGGAAGGGGCTTGGGTCAGAGCCTCCTCACAGTCCTCCAGGTCCACGCCATTACTGTCACCAGGTGTCTCTGGGTCCACTTCAGCGCTGGTGATGAAGTGTGACTCAGTGGAGTCATCGCCTGCAGTCTATGGAAGTCCCACATTACAAAAGCATGTCACAGACCCTCAAAACCCAGTTGGTATCATGAGCTCTTTTGTGCCATGCCTTCAGGACCTTTGTCATGGCCCAGAACTGATGCCAGTTTTACTCGCCCCTGCAAGTTGCCATCTTTGCCCCAGTCTGTTCTTCCACGGCCTCGTTCCATCAGCTCTTCTGGATGGGTGCTCTGTTAAAACTGCGGTTCAGTGTGACTTGCAGTACGACAAATTTTCTTACATGAATGATGAAACTTTCTCAGCTCTAAGCTCACACCTCTGATGTGTACCGAGATAGAAGTCAGGATAAACTTGCACCTTATAAACTAACCAGGCTAGATATGTAAATATATATAGCACAACCTTTCATGAGCTGAAGCTCACTTCATCAGGCAATACCAGAGCAGCTTTAGAAGCATCTACACCAGTAATTCTCAACCTGTTTAGACTCCAGACACCCCTGAATAGACTCAAGACACCTCTGGATAGACTCAAGACACCCTTTAGAGAATGCCAGAAGCTCTCCTTTTCACTCATGTTTTAACTACAGAAAAATAATAGTGCAGTTTCTCTGTTTCAAAGAATGCAGAACAAAACACAGCTATGTATTTCTATTTGAAATATCGGGGTTTATCTTGTGAATCATGTCTGTAAGCCTAACTGTGCTAACATTGTGTGGCAGCACAACGTGGCATCCTTGAAAGGATTTCCAAGTTGAGAATCACTGTCCTAGACAAACATTGACCTATTAAAACAGCTGGGCTTAAGTGATGCACAAAGCCTTGCCCAACTCAGAGTTGGGAACAAAGACCAAAAGATCAGAGGAGAAAACCTATGCCCATATCAAGAAACACCATCCACGTGCCAGGGCTATATTTACCTGGCACAGAAGTGGTGCTGAAATTTGTTTCAGGGTCTGCATTGCACAGTGTTTTAATAGCTGAGCTTTCCTTTTAAGTCTCATTTGTCTGGGTCAATGTAATGAGTGGTTGGAATGGTTTATCTCATTCCTTACAGGGCTGGAGGCATTACCATGCCAGTCGTAGGTGACTGACAGCTTAGTTCCATGTTAAAGGCAACCTTAGGGTGAATTTCCCATTTACATCTATGCAGCTACATTTAATGCCATGCCCAGTTCACCAGCTGCCTTCAGAAATCATCCAAGCTTTGAGGTCAGGCATCTTTGAAGCTGCATGAGCATCTCGGGAACGTGGGGGTGGGGAAACAGAGAAGGAACCTGGTGACAAGCCAGCCCTTTCCCTCCAGCCCAGACAGGTCAGTAAACAGCTTATGCCATGGATTTCTCTTTCAGAAAGACAAATAAACCACATGCACAACTGGCCATAGGTCAAACGTGTTCAGCAGAACACTGACTTCCTTCTCTCTCTGGCTGCAACGGGATCCATTGGTTCAACCAAAATTCTCAGGAATCGGGACTCCTGGGCTTCTACCATGGTTAGCTCTGCAACCGTCTCACCCGCTTTGTGCCTAGGGTTAGCTGTGCTGTCACTCCCAGTTCTTCCAGGCCTCTGTCTCTCCCTATCCCCTGAATGAACTCTGTTAAAAAGGAATTTGCAGCGTTCATTCAAAACTTCAAAAGAGCTCAGTGCACGATTTGGAGGGATGTTGAATGCTGAGAACTTCAGATAACCAGAGTTGAGGCATTCTTGCCAATCTGCTCTCACCTCCAGGATTTCATAACTCAGTCCTGAAAACCATGGGCCAAAGCCACACGGCTGTAAATGGACAAGTCTCTGGCACCAGATCTTCTCTTTGAAACACCATTCCTGATTACCCTAATCTGCCCATCTGGCTTCTTCTCGTTATTCCTTTTGTTTAATCTCCCCAGTACAGCCTGGTATACACAACAGGCTTGATCCAGAACCATTATGGAAAGACTCCCTTTGATTTCAGTGGGCTTTGGAGTGGGTTCTCGGCCCTGAAATACAACAGAGTGGGGCCTTGGGGAAATGTCAAATTTGTCTGAGTCTAACAAAAATGCATACATTCATTTGCCTGTCAAATCAGCTTTAAACAAGCTCAATGTGAGTAAACATGGAAGCCTAGATTGCAGGGACTATACAAACACTCCGGGCTAACTGGTTTATACACACTCCCCAGATGTTATTATTTAGCCCACAGAGATCTGCTTAGAAGTTAAAGCATGATTTGAAAAAGCAAACAACCCTGTTAAGGGGGGTAGGAGGGATAGGCTTGATGCAAGTGTGGGACAAATGCTGGGACATTGCTTTTCTCAAAGTATAATCGTTAGGCAGGATTCTGCAACCACAGTGTGACCATCCCAAAGTACATAACCTGTAAGGCCAGATCCATGTAGACACATCCCTTAATAACGTGCCGTAACAAGGCAGACCTGAAGGACTGCAGAGCAGAGGGTCTGTTTGTGGTCTACGGAGCACTTGCTGGCTGTTCACGTCGTATTGGTTCCTCCCCTTTGGCCCTGATTCAGTAAAGCATTCAAGGACATGTTTAACCTGAGTATCTATTTCAGTCCACTTCTTTTCAGGAAAGTGCTTTGGGCCTGATGAAAAGGCACCAGGTCACAACTGAAAATTCCCACTGCTTTCAATGGGATTTAGTTCAACCCCGCAAGCATGGCTCAATTTTAAGTCTTATTGAAGTCAGTGGGAGTTAAGTATGTCCTTAAGCACCTGCTGAATTAGGTTGTTAAATGAGGGCTTTTATTTGTTTGTTTTTTCAGCTACTAAATTGCATTAAGATCTAAGAAAAGCACTATAAAAGCTAGTTAGGTGACATAATAATAATGAGGAGGAGGAGGATTCCCTTGACTCTTGGTATCTGCTGGTGCATGTACCGAGGACTTTATGCAGGGGCGGGCAATTATTTTGGGTGAAGGGCTACTTACTGAGTTTGGCAAGCCATCGAGGGTCGCATGACAGGCAGCCAGGGGCAGATAAATATTAATTCTCTAAATTTTTTAGGGGCCCCGCAGGCCGGATAGAATGGCCTGGCAGGCCACATCCGGCCCGCGGGCCGCATTTTGCCCACCCCTGTTTGTTCACATGAAAGAACCTTTTGGGAAATCCTCATTGTCTATAGGAGGGCAACCTTTTAAATGAGTGGGTGAGTTTTCTCCGTTCTCGGTGTTTATAAGGTCTTAACAGTCAGTTTTCATGTAATTTTGCTTATAGACAGCACTACATTCACCTGTTTGAGATTCTGGTTTGCTTTACAGGTTTGACCATGTCCTGCTACCTTCTTAGCTCTTCTCTGATAATATACTGCATTGCCCATTGTCATCTGGTGGGATGACAATATTGGTGGGTTACCATCTTATCCAGAAATGTGCTGTCTGCTCAGTGGTGTGGCTCAATGTGGTCTGTGATGGTTCTTGTATCCCAGTATATTTTAGTTGTGTCATCGTGTAGCAGGACCTATCCAGCCAAGACCCAGGCAGCCTGCACTAATACCAAGCAGTGATAGTGTTGATCAGGGTTTGTTTTTTTTTATAAATTGCAGATGCACCATGTTGGCCAAAGCATAGGGCTGTTCATTGTGTTCTGAGTTTCGTGTATGAGGTCCAATCTGTAATAACCATGGTATTTAGTAGTAGTAGTACGAGTAATAGTATGTTGTGTCCCCTAACATTACTATTTCACATGAGCAATTTTTGTCATTGCCACAGGAGCTCATGGAAGAGGGAAGCAATCAGTGCTATTGGGAAGAGAAGAGATCTAAAGGGCACGTCAACGCTACAGACACTGGGCCAGGCAGTGGCCCCATCACACATCCATGGTGCTCTTCAGTATCAAACAGGAAAAGAAGAATGGTAAGATCTGTTTGCTTGTGGAACAGTCTCTCAAAAGAAAGTAGTGAAAGCCCTATTACTTGAGACATGTAGAGGTAGACTGGACAGAGTCCCCATTAATTCTGCCAGGGAAAGCCCTCATTTGGCAGACAGATAGCATCATTGCTTAGCAAGTCTTGTCCATTTGGACTGCCAGAGACTATATGTATACTTCTCCTAAGCAAGCTGCTAAGCATGTCACAAAGGAGACTAGATCTGCTAATGTAGTCTCAGACAATGGTGATATTATTGTCATTAGACTCCTTGAGAAGCATTTCTTAATCTAGAAAAATAACAGTCCCAGGGCAGCAGAAAGTTTCTCATTATCAGCTCTGAGGAGTTCAGAGATAAGAGATTAGTAAAAAAGATGCATGAATCCACTTCCTTGTGAGAGAAGAAAAGCAAATCTTTCCTCTGCCATATGCGCAAATGCCCAGGAAATACTCTGCATCCAGCTGCCAACTTAAATACCACCAAGCAGTCAGTCCTATCCAGGACACTTAACAGTCCTGGGAATGCCTGGGATCAGCTGAGGATTATGAGTAAATATCAGTTTGTTATCATCTAAAGTAAGGCAGATAGGTCAAAACTGGGTGGTGTGGGGGGGCAGGGGCTCCAATGAAAGCATTCTGTGAAAATCAATTTATTTTGCATTTGTGTTGAAATTTTCCATAGAGAAATGTGATTTTTGCAGGGGGTGAAATATTTCAGTCAAATCCGCAAGCATTTCTGTTCAAAGTGGCACAGCGGTCCACACGGGAGTTGTACCTCAGGTGACATATTGCTCCCCTTCTCTTGTATGAGAAGTGGCACCTCTCAATGAGATGTCACTGTATCTCCTGGGGGGCCTGTACACGAGCGTGGAGGCTGCTCCAACGCACTGTAATTACAGTGTGTTGGAGCAGACTTAACTAATTGAGTCTGCTGGAGCATGGCAATTACCATGCTTCAGCAGCCTCCTGCATCTCGTGTATCAGTGTTGAACAAGCTTTAGTTCAAGCACCCCCACTGCCATTTTGAAGCACGGGGACACTGATACATGAGACAATTAGAGTGGATCTTGGAGCTGCTCCAATTAAAGTGCTGCCCAACCCCTGGAGCATGTGTAAAAATGGCCCTGGAGTGCCTGAATGTAATGTATCATGGCCAGTGTTGCTTGGCCAAAGACCCTGGTTTCCGTGGAAAAATTTCAACCTGCTGTACTGCAAAGTTATTTGTGGACAATAGAGAAGAGACAGTCCCTGCCTCAAACAGGTTACAATTTAAATAATACATGATGCAACAAGAAGACACAAGAAAAACTAAGGGAGGTAAAGGAAAGATGGAAAAACATCACTTTATGGGTGCTTGTACACGTGACAAAATTGGCCTTTCAAAGCGGCTTTTGCACTGCTTTAATGACGCCGCTGTTTACATCTTTGGCAGCTTATTTCATTTTATTTTTGTGACGATGTACATGTTTGGCAGCGTACTTCACTTTAAATGACCTTGTTATGTAGCAAGGTAAGACCCATCCGAGGTATTTTAGTTTGCTATTGCTACATAACAAAGTGCCACAGTGCATGGGGTGCTGAAAGGCCAGATGTGCTATGGGAAGCTCAGGCTTGGCAGGCTTCTAGCACCCAGTGGTGCTGGTCCCAGCCGTCTTCCTGCTGCCTTGCCACACTGTACCAGGGGCAAGCCAGCCCGTTCCCGGGCGGTCCCAGGTGGTGGGAAGGTGGTGGGAATGGTGCACGGGGCACTTGAGCCTATCTGCTTCTCCCGTGGCCGAGGGGCAAGCTGCTGGCAGGCCAGGTGGCAAGCTGCTGGTGGACAGGGGACCCCAGACCTTCCTTCCACAGCAGCTGTGCCCCCAGGTGGCACCCACTCACTAGCACCTCGCCTGGGGAGCTCTGGGAGACACCACCACCATGGAGGGAAGCACCAAGCCCTGCGCAGTTATGGGGCTGTGCAATCCAGCGGCAGCTCATGCAGGCAGGCTTCGCTGAGGGAAAAAAGGGAAAAAGTGGTGAGGAGCTTGATCTTTTTTTTTTTGTCTCCCGGAGCCCCTCCCGCAGTGGAGGGGCAAGCTGCAGCTCAGGGACCATTTGGCCCACTGGCAGCTCATCCTCCTGCTGCAGGAGAGGCAGGCAGCTTCTGGGAGGGGAAAAAAAAAAAGATCAGGCTTCTTGCTACTTTTTTCTTTTTTTTGTCTCAGTGGAGCCCGCCTGCATGAGCTGCTGCTGGGTCACACAGCCCTTGAGCTGTGCAGGGCCCGTGTTTTCCTCCACAGCTTGCCCACCAGCATCTCGCCCCACTTCCCCCGCCCCTGCTGCAGGAGAGGCAGGTAGCAGGTAGGCTCTGGGGGGAAGAAAAAGGATCGGGCCCCTCACTGCTTTTTTTTTTCTGGTGGAGCTGCCCATGGCAGTGGGAGGGAAGGAGGGCAGGCGGGTGAGCTGACAAGGGGACGTGACATGACATGACGTAAGTCCCTAACTTGAAATAGTGGGTTGTTAAATGACACAATTAAAAACCCACCAATTAAAAACCCACCGTTTCAGTTTAGGGAGAACTAAACCCCCTACAAGCACCCTATGAGGCTTGAAAGAGTTGGACACACATCTGGGGAGGTTACTTTCTTTGTTACTGTAGGGTTATTTTACCTATCGTTCATTTATAAGGTGAAGATACCAATACTTTTATGGGAAGCCAGTGCAGTTGATATATGAGAGAGGAACAGTGGGAAAGGGAGCAGACTGAAAGAGTGAGGAAATGCTTGTACACATTTTCTACTGTTTAGTGTGTTAGGTCCTGGTTCAGAATAGCAGTGGGATTTCTCATGCTTTGTGGAGTTGGGACTTTGACATTTTGGATTCTACAGTGAAAGGTGTCTTATGTACACGCTGTTATCCTTCTTTCACGCATAGCGGGTGCATCTACACAGGACGTTTACTGCAGAGCTGACTAATCAGCTCTGCAGTAAAGTCTCAGTGTCTACAGGTGCAGCCCTATTAGGCCGCAGTAAACTAATAAACGCTGCCATAGGATAGTATTTGTAAATACAAGTACTATTCTACAGCGGCATTATTTGCTGCGCTGCAACACACATGTAGATGCTGGTGGGGCTGGCTGGGGCATGAGGTGCTTCCTTTTGGGGCTGCCTGCCATCTGCCCCACAATGAAGCATCCTCATGCCCCAGCCATCCACTCTGCAGCACATTGAGCTGGGTTGGAGTAGCCCTGGGCTGGCAGTCTGACCCTCCAAGGCCCCCTGCCAGCTGGGGCTGCTCTGACCCAGCTCAATGTGCTGCAGTCCCTGGTGCATGTTCAAATGGCATGCCTGGGAGCAATAAACTCGGGTGCAATATGCACCCAAGTTTATTGCTTTGCATTAATAGCACGTGTAGACACGCCCAGTCTGATCTGAAGCCCACAGAGGACAACTGAAATACTTACATGGACTTGAATGAGCCTTGGATCAAGCCTCTGTTGTCTCTCCGCTAGTCAGCAGAGGATACTCATGCCGTAGCATGAAAGGCACTCTTACTAGAACCTGACTGGGCTGTGTTCTGATGTGTGAGAGGGGAAAAGTCTGCCCTGAAGCAATAACTAGAGCTATATATTGGCTTATGCTTCAGAGGTGGCCTGGAAGAACACAGTACAGAGTGTAGGACAGGAAAGGAGGCTGCATGGACGGGTAACTCGTAATGAGCACCAGAAAGAAGCGCCCTCCAGAGAAGGGTGGAAGAAGCATGGGAAAGAAGTACAGAGCAACCAAATGTAACTCTGAACTGTGGAAGCCACATTTATAATAAGGGCTTGTAACGTGCTACACGCTCATGCTGTGTATTCAGGAAAACAATGCTGGTTTCCTTCAGTTGTGGGAAGGGGGGAATAGCTCCTTGGCTGGGTTATCTCCATCATGCCAGTCATGAGGAGAAAAGATGCTCCTACGTGGTGCCTGCAACAGGTAAAGTTTTGGGCACTGATGCCACCATGCCCCAGATCAGTGAAGGGTTTCTGTGTGTGTTTAGAGCTCCATGTGATGCTGCCTCTGAGCCAAAGACGCCCTGCTTCTGTTGAGGAGAGAGGGCCTGATCCTGAAGTTTTCATTTAAATGATCAGGCTCATTGACTTCCATGGTAGCTCTCATGCATAAGGGCTGCACAGAGGCAGGATGAACCCGTGAGTGTTTCCACTGCTAGCTGAGGTGGCTAACTGTGGCCCCTATGTGATGTCACACTAGTCACTCCCTCTCTGTGCCACAGGTTCCACACCCGCACATGGTGCTGTAGGGAAAAATCCTCTGTTGTGATAGCAAGTAGGAGTCCCAACCTAAGAGTGGGTCCCTGCTGTGCTTGATGTCATGGGTGACTGGTGCCTCCTGAGTCTGGGGGAGCACCCGCAGAAGCCGGTAGCGGTGTCAGCAGTGGGGACGGGGCTGGTGAGCACCGGCAGTGTTGGCAGCGGGTATGGGGTTGGCGAGCACCCGCAGAAGCTGCCAGCGGTGGCAGTGGCGGGGGACGGCCCTGTCAAGCGGGGTACGTGCCCCCCCATGCCTTCCCCTACCAGTCGCCTATGCTTGATGCTGTACAAACTGAGCAGAAACTCAGTTCTGCCCTGAAGAACTTGAAATTTAATTCTCAATTGAGAGACAGTCCAAGAGACAGACTGTGGGTGGGCAGCTCAAGGATACAGAGACAACAGACACGGCACAGTCAGAAGCTGTAACAAAGCAGGACATCAAGCGTGGACAAACCAAACCCTCTAGCCTTTCGGCTGCTCCTGATTTTACTTGCACCCAATGCATTATTCTTGACTCACACCTGGGAAGAATTAGGTACATTTCCATGGACAGATGGGAGCCAAGCCACGTTCCATAGACAACATGTATGAGTGTGCAGTGTGCATCCCTCCTGCCTTGTGGATCCATCGCAGCACGTTTCTGGCATACATCAAGGAAGCACCAAAACCCTTTTGTTTGTCTCTCCCATCGCATTGTTTGCTTTATCGGCATTTTCAGTCCTTAGGGTTGGCACTGCGAAGGGCTGTTATCTCGACTGTTATCTCCTTTCCTCTCCTGATTTATCAGTTATTTATCTATTTGAGTTTATTGCTTTCCTAGTTTGCTTGCTCGTTTAGCAAGCAAAACTCGAAATAACAAGTCCAAATAGTTCTTATTTGTGCATGCCCTGGACAGAGCCAAGAAAAAGAGTCTCAGGGGAAGGGTGGGATTTGCCTCTGCTTGTTTCTTCGCAGACACTGTCAAATTAAGAAAAAGGGCTGGTGAAATATTTAACCCTTTCCTGCCTGATCCCACTTTGAGCTCTCAGACCCTTCCTACCCCGGTGAAGTAGAAGTGTGGGTAGAGCATTCAGAAAACACAAGCTGGGAAATGAATAAGAGGGAAGCAGAAACAGGTTCCCTGTGTGACTGGCTTTCTGCCTTGGGAAACAATGTCAAGTTAAGACTGCTGGAAAAATCTCTGCCGGGAGAGGCAGAGATAAGGGCATGGTGGTCTAGCAGACCAGACCCCAGGGTGAGAGGCAGGACACCAGAGCAGTGCAAGCTTTCATGGGCCTGAAACAACTTATGAATTTGGATCAAACTGGCTGCAGAAATGGACTCTCTGTTACACACAGTGCTCTGCACCAGTGCTGCTACTGATCACCTGGCTCCTTTGCCTCATCCCCACCTGTGCAATGAAGGCAGTGATACCAGCTGAACTTGACTGGTGTCTGAAGAGAAAAGGCAGTATATGTGTCTGTGACATGAGTGGAGCTAAGAGCTATTAGCAGAGCTCACCTGCTGTCCTACGGGAGATGAGCAAACTGCCCTGTGATCATGAGAAGGATTTCACACCAACTTTACAAGTGAAAATCTTACAGTTCTTCTCCCTCCTCTGTAAAGTCACCTCCCACTGCACATTCACCCACTTCTTATGGGGGCAATGGGAGCATTTTCCCATCGGTTGCAGCTCTGCTGCCAGTGGACAAAACGGTTGAGAACAGCTGTTGTTAGAGAGGGGTCTGTACACTGTGCCCAGCCAATACTTTACTGGAGACAGACTTACGTGTAACAAGGGGTTTCAGAGCTGATCCTATGCTTATTGTCTCTCCCGGCTGTAATTACTGATCACCATTGTACCATTGGCCTTAATTAAATCCTACTCCCTTATTATCTTCAAATGTGTTCCCTAACTCTAGCTCAGCTGCTGTTTCAACATGATTAGTCTGTATAACTGGATACAGCAGTTCAGAACCGCCTTAGTCTGCCTGCCTGTATATCTGTCTATCGATCGAGCTTGATCTTGGAATATTATATTACCCGCAGTCACCTCAGCATCCAAGCGTAGTATCTGACCCTTTACCTCAAACCTCTTAAACTATTTTGTTTGCTTTGCTAACTCCACTCCCACTCACAAACTTCCTCTCCTGTAAATTAAGTATATTTTAAAAGTGTATTTCAAGAGGCTTTTAAAAACTTTGGAAAAAAAAAAAACCTCACACAAAGAACAAACCTTCTCTTTCCTGGCTGAGATGCGATGGAGGGAGAGAAACACACTTAAGGTCTCGGCTGATCTAGTCAGGTGCACGGCAGCCAAGATTCTCCAAAGTGATTAATGATGCTGAGTGCATTGGCTTTTAAGAGCCATCCTTGAGATACTTCAGGTTTAGGAAGTGCTGAGTCCCAAGCCCCTGGAAACCAGACCTCATTAAGGAGTTTACATGTGGCCACCCAAAATCACTAGGTTCAGGTGCTTACCTTTTGTTACCCAGCTAAAGGTTGCAAGCTGCCAGTAGCAGAACGTGATTCCTAGTCCTCCCTACCTCTCCCTCCCTCCCAGAGCAATATCCAGCATGCACAGTGGGCTCCTTTCTCTATTCAGTGTCATATCTAAACACAGAGCCAAGAAGGACAAGGGAAAGTGGGTTTATAGGTCAGCTATTTTTGAATGGGAAACATGGCCATTGTGTAGAGTCTGATCTTCCGGTCAGTGCTGTCCTCCTTCCAGATTCCATTCTGTCATCATTTGGCAGGACATGGAAGAGCCTGCTGGGGTCAGCCTGTACAGGATCATTGCTGCAAGACATGAGACACATCTGCAAAGGCAAAAGTTATTGGGCTAGAGAGATAATACCTGTTGTCCTTTCCTGCATCCTCTTCTCTGAACTGCCACAAACTTGTCCCCATCCTGAGCTGATGGTTTAGCTCGGATCGTACTAACCATGAAAGGGGACTTTGCTAGGGAACCCTAAAATGTGTGACTCAGCTGAGTGAGAGCACAGATGGGGCAGGGACAGGAACATACACTCTTCCAGGAGGAAACACTTACATCAGGTTCTTAAGGGAAGTTCAGCAAAACAAGAGAGCACTAAAGGCCACAGTCACCCCAGCTGCGTCCTGCAGCCATGATCAGAGCAGAGCACCCATCAAACTGCTGGCTCAGTCTGCACAGAGAAGAGGCAGCGGGTGGACTGAGACTGCTTGTAGGATGCATTCCCCAAAAGGTAGCACCACATCAGAAGCTGAGCAAACTGCAGACTTTTCTGCCCAGTAACGCCCAGGGATGGTGAACCTCACAATCACTGCCGAGTCAACCTGGGAAGGCACCCCAGAACCAGCAGCTGAGCCTGGGGCAGGCCATGATGTTATACTATTCAGGACCTAATTCTGCCACTCTGGCTCATGCTGAGTTGTCATTACTTAGGCATGCTGTCCTGCAGGACCCCTGTCTGCCCAGTATTGCTACTTTGCTTTCAGTTACCCAAGTCAAAGCAGGAGTAAACACTCCCAAGTCAGTGTGTTACGTCCCTCAATACTACACCAAGATAAATGATACCAGAATTTGCAGGGCCCAGTGTCTCCAGACCAGGAACAGGAACTGCCACCAACCAGACTTAAGTTCTGTGCCTAGTGTGACCACTGACTTCCTAACTGGCCTGGGACATGTTGCCTCCTCTCGCTGTGACTCAGTTTCCGTACGTGTAAGATGGGGTAGTGATCTCTCAGTAGAGATGGCACAGGTACACACCTACAAGGAAATAAAAAATAATCATCAGGCTGAGCCCTACGGAACGGAGACCTCAGCCATATGTGATGTTGCTTTTTGCACCAAAGTGGGTTAAGCCTCTCAGACATACCTGCAAGGGAGGGGAATCCTGACAATGCAGATGGGGAAACTGAGGCCCAAAGAGGTTAGGTCCTGCTCATTGTTCCCTCTGCACTTCTCTGTCATCTCTTCCTCCCTCTAGCCAGACTCGCATGAAGGCAAGGCTGTCTCAGAGCCGGCTCTGGGGGTTCCAGTGGGTTCGAAGCTTATCTGTGATGTTTCCCTTGGGTCTCTGTTTATTCCTGGTGCCTGCTGCTGGCCTTAATCCTACCCTGCCAGTCAAGTTGGAGCAGTTTCTCTCATTTAGAAATGAGGCTAAGGCCTCCATTTGCTGGCTCTTGGTGCCCAACCCAAGACTCTCTCAGGGTTGGCACAAAAAAATCAAGGCATCCCCTTGGAAAATTTGGTCTCATGTTCTTTTGGCATCTGACTCTTGTTTTGTAAGCACTTAATGTTGGCAATACTGCTGTCTCCTCAGTGAGAAGTGTCTGGACCTAACACAGAAATAACCATAGCCGGAGAGAGAGCCAGCTCCAGAAAGCATTGCCTAAGGGGCCTTCTGGTAGTGGATTAATTGCTTCCTGTTGTTCTCCCTGAATGATTTGTTTCTGAAGCAAGCTCAGTTTGAGTGGTTTTCATCTGCTCTGGATTAAGGTGCTCTCATGGCCCTAAGTGATTCCTGTCCTGGGTAGACAGAAGCTGTTGGACTTGAGTGGCAAACAATTCACAGCTCCCTCTGCTCACTCGCCCTTCTTCATGCGGTAGAAAGCAAACCTTTCCACTGGCAGCATTCCCATCCTGATGATGGAAAGAAAGTCCTAGCTCCTTAAAGGTATTTGGGAGCCTAACTCCTATTTAGTACGTGTCCCCATAGATGGGAGTTAGGCATCAACATCAGAGTTAAGCATCCCTAACTTCCTTTGAGAAGCTGGGCACTAGCCCTTTAATTACAAGGGCGAGGAGGAAAAAAGTGAGGGGAAAACAGAAGAACAAAAAAAGCCCAAATGCTTGAATCAGGAGATGGATTTAGGCAGAGGGATAGAGATCCAACTGGGTAAGCCAATAACATTACCCCAGCTTTCATTGTTCCTGGCTTTGATTAACCCCTTGTCAGCTGCAGAAGCTTGCCTTAGAAGCAGCTTTCACTGCCTCTTTTTGAAAGGCTTGTGAGAGGATGGACCCGTGAATGGACCATTTTGGGGCGAATGCATTTTCCAGTGTACTCGCTCATAGATTTTAAGGCTTGAAGTGACCTTTTTGATCATCTACTCTGAGCTTCTGCATAATGTGATGGGCTCTAATGTTCCCTTCGCTGCAGAGATTCCACTTCCTGGCTCATGAGTATAGAGCTATGTGGGTATCTGAGAAGGGACTGAACTGTATCCAAGTCCTAGCATCAGGAGGCAGAGGAAGAGCATACCCAGAAGATGAGCCTAGCTTCCAGAGCTAACTTCTTGGCTAGAAACACAAAGTAGCCATAACCTTGGGATTGAACTCATTCTGTGCTGGACTTGGTCTTGGGTTCCTCAGTGGTTCAGTGCCTGCTTGCCCTCACTCTTACTCTTGTGCAATGTTTAATATCATGTTCTGCCATTGCTCTATCATGCTTCTTGCCTGGAGGAACAGGAGGCCAGTAGTCAGCTTGCTGATGTGGGAGGTGGGAGCCCCAGACTCAGTGCCCTCTCTATCAAGGACTTCCCTTCTGGCCTTGGACAGATCATATCACTGTCATGGGGCTCCCCTTCTGACCTGGGACATATCACTTGGGCCCGGCTCTTTAAAGGTATTTAGCTGCCACTTAACCTCTATTAAAACCAGCAGTGTCTAAATACTGTGGAAGATCTGGACTTAATTCCTACATATTTAGGAGGAACTGTCCTTTATAACATGGGGAAAAGAGCACTATGCTCCATGCACAAGAGTGTTTTGAAGATAAGGACATTAAAAACTAAGGTGGTCTGATGCTAGGGTACCACAAATCACAGATACGCTGTTTCTTTCTCTCTTCCTTTCCATTGCGTTTTCAGAGTCCCCTTCCCTTCTGTTCTCTTTTCATCCTTTCCCTCCTTCCCCTTTCCGGATGTATTCAGACCCCTTGTAAACCATATGGGATCATTTCTGTACAGCATATGTCACTGAGAACATAGAGGGTCTTAATAACCTCTGTCATACAGTGATGTCGGCCCTGAAGCTGATATAATTTTGTTAACAGATGTTTCTCCTATTCAGATCCTAAGTTTTAGACTTCAGAACTATTAGGCACCAGATATAGTTAAGTGAAGGATAGAAGCGGTATATGAAGAATAAAGGGAGACTGTTCTGTGACTTACAGATATAGTAAGTCACAGAATAGTCTATATACTTTGATATAGATGATATTTTGTTATGGTACAGATGCACACAGGATTTGATTCAGTAAAGTACTCCAGCCTGTCTTTAACTATAAGCATGAGTTCAACTCCAATTGCTCAAATACTTTCCTGAAGACGGGACTTAGGTATATGCTTAAAGTTAACAACTTGCTTAAGAACCAGATTTTTTTAAAGGTATTTAGGCATCTAACTCATTTCAATCCATGGGAATTAGGCACCTAAATACCTTTAAAAAATCTGGCTCCGAAGTAAAGAGGGATGTAGTATTTATCAGCAGCTGAATGTTTACAATGCATTACAGCTGGTGTGGGTGGAGTAATAGATTAAAAGACTTTAAGATCAGAGAGGATCATTAGGAACATCTGATGCGAGCTCCTGCATAGCACAGATCAGAGACTTCCGATGGGAGCCCAGAACAACGGACTGAGGTCAAGAGCCCAGCTTCCAAATGAGCTCGGTGTTATCAGTAAGAGTAACACACGGTGTGGCTTAAGGCTGCTTTCCAAATACTCTTTTACCTCTTTTCCCCCTTGTCAAACTAATGAGGGGTTTTGTTCTTGACCTCATAAAATCACATATATACCCACTTTTAAGGCCCCTTTGCATTAACTAAAGCAAGGAAAATGGGCAGTAGGGTAAAGGAGAGCCATCTATTTTAGAAAGCCCGCTGTTCTAGTGCTGAAGATGGTGGTGCATCCTGAGAGGAAAGGTTGAGGA
>NW_005842615.1:98466-124861 GCF_000455745.1 Alligator sinensis | reverse complement strand
GAAAGAGTGATGCAGGAAGAACAGGTCCCTTGAGCTTCAATACTGCGCTCCGGTTGCTGAAAATAAAAAATCCACCCAGATGAGTCGTGGCAGTGGGCAGAGAGACAGGTTTGCTCTCCGTGGTGGTAGCAGGCAGGCTTTGGCCATCTCATTTGATGATGCCATTTGGATTCTGGCTCCAAGTATTAAAAGCCTGGGTGTAGCAGTCTTTGTATTCATCACTGCCCTTAGCTATTCTCCATGGTTATGGCCACACACAGTGGCTCATTGCATGTGCAAAGAATTACATGTGTACATACAAAGCAAAGGTTGGAGAGCTGAACCAGAGCTCAGGAGACCCCTAGCTAGGTAGCTAGGGAAGTTGCACATCTAAGTAGTTAGCGGGGATCCCTGCCCACATTCTTCCTGACAATTCTTGCACCTGGTTTTTGAGTAGGGTACAAGCATGAATTGATTTCATCCTTGCAGCATACCCTCATGGTAGAGAAGTGCAATCTCCCTTTTTCAGCAGAAGAAACTGGGGCACAGAGGGATCAAGCGTTTTGCCCAGGGTCATACATTATATCTGTGGCAGGGCTAGGAGAACCAAGGCCACATGCATCTTAATCTGATGTTCTAGCTAAAGGATCCCTCCTTTGAAATGGTGCAACCTGGGACTTTTCGTTGTGGTCCCCATGAGTGTGGAAAATGCTCCCTTCTAAACTCTGCAAAACCCTACCAAGAGCCACGTTTCAAGGCACAGCAAAGAGCAGCTGTTGCTGGGGCTGCAGCTTTCACAATTGTCTATAATTACCCATAATCAGTGATTGTATGTGCTGTTGTAAGGTACAATTGTTTTGCCTTGGGGGCTCACATTTCCCGGGCTGCCAACCCAGCACCTTTCATCAGCTCCACATTTATTTACAAGAATAAAAATGGTTCAAAAATAAAGAATCGAGCAAAATGACTTCCCATCCCTGAGTCCCCCAGCCTTGCATGCTCTCCTGACTGGGCTTGATGTTAATTACACTAAATGGAAGAGGAGTGTCTTCTCAGGGTTCCTTTGGAAAGTACTCACCCCAAGGCTGCAATTTCCAAAGGATTTAACTAATTAAGGACTATAATCTTTAACAGCTGCCTGATTTACTCAGTTCATTTTTGATCTTTCATCAGAACTGCTGACATGGATCTCAGAAAAGGAGACCACTCTGCTTTCTTCTGCCACCAGTTCTTTAAGGATTATGTCTTAATAGTATATGATTGATGGAGATCTCAGCATTTATCTCCAGCCCATACAAGGCTACTACAAAATATTCCACCAATTCACCTTATATTCCCCATTCCACCAAATCACAAAAAAATGAAAGCAGGCTTGCCATGAATCTCTTAGGCTCAGTTGCCAGATTAGAATTGGCTGGACAAATTTGGCAAAGATTATGTTGTATAATTGGGTGGCTCTAAAAAAATACTTGTGAGAGCATGTCAGCTTCTTGGCTAGGGGAGTCTGGTTGATTATGTAGGAAGCCCAGTCTGGATTAATCTGTTACGGACCAGAGTGCCCCACTCCACTTCTATGATATTTCCTGTAAAGGTTATTGATATCCATCTCCAAGATATGCAAAATGTGGCACTAAAGCCTTCCTTTATTAATATACATCTGGAGATTGCTTGGACCAAGTAATGGATGACATAGTCAAGACTGGTGTAGAGTGAGGAAAGACTTTCCTGAATTGTGAATGTTTTGCTTGCTATACACATGCCCAGGAAATATATGCTGTCCCATGAAATCAGCCCTGGGGCAAGAAAACAGCAGCAGCTGGCAAAGGTCATAATCGGGTAAAAGAAACTATCTGGCTCCCCTTACCACAAAAATGTGCTCTCTGAGGGATCTGAGATACACTCCCAGATCTAACCTGCCCTTAATGTGGAGTGAGTGGAGTTCAGATTCAGACCTTGCTTTTGTCATTTGGTTCCAGCTCTCCTGAAAAAAAGGGTTCAGGGCAGGTAATTTGTCAGTGGATGAACCTTGCTGGGATACACTGAAGATGTTTCCATGGGAGGAAAGGGACAATTAACTCCTGCAGCATGGGGAGCAATTTTCCCCATGTCTCTTCTGTCTTCAGTTTGGCTAACTGCATGATGGCACAACTCCCTTCGACTAGGTCAGAAATTTAAAATTTGACCACTTCTGACTAAAGGCTACTTTCATGGCAATTGCAATCTGTACTGCACTCTTTTAGCATGGGGTGGGGTGGGCACTAAGGTGCTTGGTTGACAGCCCAGAGGTTGCAAGTTTGAGGCCGTAGCAGAGATGCTCACAGTGCAGCCTGTCAGACTCTGATGAAGTTTGCTAAATACTTTCTCATGAGGATGTGAAAAAGGAAATAGCTTCTCTCAAGGATGTGTCAGTGCTATCAGTAGGACATTGGATGGGGATTGATTTGGTCTTCTGGTTTACCACTGACCTGCTGTCCCTATGGCCATAGGGAAGTCAAACCACCACTCTGTGCCTCAGATATCTCCCTCCGTTCAGCTGGGGGTGAAAGCAGTGTGTAAGGGTGAGGTATTTCCTGCCTGTTGGAGCTTCCTGCCCCCATGTTAACATTATGCTCTAGCTGTCAGACTAATCCTTGTGCCATCGCAATCAAAATGCTATAAATCGCCTCTCAGTCGAATCGCAGGATGTTGCTTTGCTGAGTTTCCACACATGAGTGCACGTGCATCCTTCCCCCCAGATCTTGCCCTGGGCTGTTACACTGGGACTGCTGCTGCAGGAACTACTGGTTCCCGTATTGCACATCACTGGCACTCAGCTACCACAGGTAAGATCTATTGCATCAAGGACTATCTGCCAACCTCCCTTTCCAGTCCATCCTACTGTACGCTATGCAGGACTTTCAGAATGGCCTCATAGGGCTCTTCACACTTGTTACAAGGCTGAACCCGCATATACCTAGTACCCTATATTGACTTCCATCTACTCAGATGCCCTGCAGCCACTCCTTTTACACCAGCTGCCCCACACACAGATCCTCCCATGGGGTGGAGCAATCACTCCCCATCTCCCTGAAAGGCACATCTCCTTTATTAAGGAGAAAGGTATCACCAGTTTGCTCCTTGCTCTTCTGCAGAACCAGAGAATTAACTTCAGCTGCTTTCTCTCAAATTGGGGTTGCAATTAAAATATATAGGTATACAAAGACTATATAACAGGGGTGGGCAAAATGTGGCCCAGGGGCTGGATGCGGCCCACTAGGCCATTCTATCTGGACCACGGGGCCCCTAAAAAGTTTAGAAAATTAATATTTATCTGCCCCTGGCTGCCTATCATGCGACCCTCAATGGCTTGCCAAAACTCAGTAAGCGGCCCTCTGCCCAAAATAATTGCCCGCCCCTGCTTTATAATAATCCAACAGACAAGCCAGGAAACTAATTCTGAGGTCAACTGATGGGTGACATGCGATAGGCAGATAAGGCGATTACAGTGGTGCAAGCCTACAGCGAATCAGTCATTGGAAAGGAAAATTAGTTATCAGCAGGGATCCTGGTTTTCTCTGATTAAAAAAAAAAAATCCCCAATTTTTGGATTAAGAAAAGTAACCCAAAATGCACATTTTTCCATGAGTAAAATGAAATGCCACTAATATATAGATATATATATAGCGGTGTTTCATTTTAATCACAGAAATATGTGGATTTGGAGTTACTTTTTTAATCTGAAAAGTGGGGATTTTTTTTTTTATCAGAGAAAACCAGGATCCCTGGTATCACATTGCAAACCAACCATTCGTTGGCTTTTGGTGTCATCCCCGGCTACATTCTGCTGTTTCTGTTACCTGATGCTAGACACAGCTCATGCAGAGCAACGAGCCATCCTTCACAGCTGCTTTCCTCTTGGGAGTGGCGTTGCACACCACATGTGTTACAAATTAGGCCCATTAGTTTAATCTACGTCTGTTTTTGCTTTTGTCTTTTGGCAAAAAAAGTACGAGGAACCCAGCCTCGACAAGCTGAGCCGAAGCCATATCTCAGTCAGAGCTAGAGTCTCTGACAGAAAAGAAACACCAGGCAGGATTCTTAGCATTGTTCAGCAAGGTTTTTCCTCCCGACAACACATTTAAGGTACCTTGCTTTTTTATTTTTTTGCTTTTTTTTTTTTCCAGCTTCTTATGTTTCAGTTCAGCACAAAGGAAAACAAGCAAAATTCCTCTTGGTCCCAGGCGTAGGACGTAATTTTAAAAGGCATTTAGTGTGAAACCAACCCAGCCATCTTCCCCCATTGACTTTGGGTTACACCAGGGATACACTTGGAGCACAAAATCTGTTGATTTTGGCAGAGAGCAACATACCCATCCCGCTCCCCTCAAAACCCAGCGTGGATTAAGGAAGTTGGCGCTCACAGGACACATCAAAATGCCAGCCCCAGAGACTAGAAAGTTCACGTAATGACAGGCACGGGGCCTCACGCTGCCCCACAGACAGAAATAGGGTTTTGTGGCCTGTTCACTCCTTGCTGGGAAGAACAGGGCATGGAGGGTGGTAATTAGTGACTGGCGATACCTAAGCGCTGGCGGCACCTGCATGCTGGGTGCTCACTTCTTACCGGCTGTTGAACATACCTCTGATGAAGACACTTTTCTGTTACTACCAACCCAAGCCAAATACCACTTGGGCTCACATCACCAATTCTGCATTCCTACCCCATTCACTTCCCATAAAACAACTAGTTTAAGTGGAGAGAGATCTGATCCCCTGTGCTGGGATCCAGAGTTCATTGAGATTCCTGAATGTACATGTGTATGTCTAGAAGGTTTGGATGACTTTGAAAATCCCACCCATACAGGATAACTAAGGTGCTGTTCTTGAGTAACATGTTGGATACCGGGAAGGGAAGGATTCCTTTTGTGGTAGAGGACTGACCTGAAAGTGGGAGGTCAGTGTTCAATGCTCCGCCTAAATGACCTTGTTAATTCCCTTTGTTCCTCTGTGCCCCAATATCCCTTCTATAAAATAGGGATAACGGCACATCCCTACCTCACAGGGGGGTTGTGAGAAGAGATGTGTTCAATGGTTATGATGTAGCTGGATACACTGGTGATGGGGTAAAATACACAGTGAGGCTGTCTGGGCTCTGGCCTACTGCTCCATTGACTCTAACCATGTAGATGTGTTCTTAATTTGGAGAGGTGATCTATCATTATGTTTTAGGAACAACGGTTTTTCTTTGTGTTGCTAGATTTACATATGAATAAAGACACCTGTTTCCACTTCTGGGTGCCCTGCCAGTTATGGTTATCCAGCAGTGTAAAAGCCCCCCGCCTTACAACAAAGTTTAATTAAAGTAGCCAGCCAGCGATTTAAACAACAAAGTAAAAACCTGTCTCCACGCTGGAGAGAAAACCACATCCCCGTTCCTGGAGAACTTTGGGGAATTAAAAATGTTTTCTCTTCACAAATTGGGACAAAAAGTTGAAGCCTGAAAGAAAAAAATCTGTTTTGGGTAGGTCAAAAAGGTTTCATTTCCATAGTTCATGTTCTTCAGGTTTATGATTTGACGTTGACCTTTTATATATATATAATATATATAACCTATTAATTAACTCCATAGTTAAAGACTAATTCAGAGCCAATCTCAAGCAGAGGAAAGTATCCATTTGCTTGGAACTAGCACTACTCCTAAAGCCAGAACTACATGCAGCTGCACCCCAGTACCTGCAGCTGCGTGGTACTAGGGATGTCTACACCTTCATATTGGTCCTTACACCTGTCTAGGTGGGTTTCTTGGATCCCCTGCCCTGGACTGGCTGCCTCTACTTCTTGAATGCTAGTGCTGACTATGGAGCTCCTGCCAACGGACAGGGGTGTTAAGGAAGCTGAGGCTCATGGACTGCCGTGGGTTGTCTCCACGCTCTGACCCACTTGGAGTCAGGGACGTCGTGCTTTCGGCTCATCCCCAAAGAACTTCATGCACTTAGAGCAAGAGTTGGCTTTTTATTTTTCATTGCCACTAATAATTCCTGCCTGGGGTCTTTAGTGAGGTGAACAGGTCCTTTGTGAAACAACCGCCCTTTGAAAGCAAACATGGTCCAATGAGGTTTGTGAGAGCTATTCATCCATGCCAAGTGTTTGAGAGCCGCCCAGCAGCACCCTGCTGTTGGCACAGCTGGGCCGTGCTACTGGCAGCTCACGAGAACAACTGTATCCTAAGTGGGAATTTAAACCCAGAAATGTTCACTTAGAGCTGGGCCAGCACGGAAATGCTTCTGTGTGTGCGATAGCCAGTTCCCAGTCGGAGCAGTGGAACAAAGCCACAAGGTCACACCGACCTTGGTGAGGAACAATGGGAACAAGAGGTTCCACTGTTGTTAGTTGATAAGGAAATGATATTTGCACAGTACCTTTTAGCCAGAGAGATTAGTAAACCTTGATACATAGTGAAGTAGCAGTCACTTCATCCAGCCTTTCTTATGAGGGTGCATGGGGCTGTTCATTGCGCTACACAAGTAGTAGAGGGAGTCCCACACCAGCGCTTTAACCCCAAAATCATCTTTCTTGGGGCTGCCACAGGCTTTTAAATAGTCACAAATGATCTAGACTTCCCATTTCTGCCTCCTGGGAAAGGCAGTGCCTCCAAAAGCATAGGACCTTCGCACTGCTTGGGACTGACCCGGAAGGAAGGGCTAAATACACCACTTCCCGCTGTCCCCTGGGGGGGTCACTGAAGCTTTCCCATCCAACATGGCACCAGCCTGTGCCCACTTCATTGGAGAGATTGCACGTGTCCTTTCCCTCCTCAGTTAGAGCTCATGTTCCTCTGCCCTGTATCAAAATAAAACTCTTGGCCTGAGCACAGGGGAGGTCAGAAGACACAATGCTCGCAGGGCAATGATTAACACCTGGCTGTGCTGCAGGGCCCGGCAGCTGGTCATTGAAGCATGGAAACTGCTGAGTCAAAGGAAATGTCCTTGCTGTTGCCCCTGCACCCAGCCCATGTCGAATAAAGCAAAGTCTTCCCAGAGCAGCTCTTTCCCATGCAACCCTCTCATTACTCTCAGGGCTTTACAGGGACCCCCAGTGCACACAGCACCGGGCATGCCACAGATGCCAACCAAGTGCAGAATCACGCACAGCTGAGTTGTGGATGCTGAACAAATACATTGCCTCCTATGGTTCTTGCTGTTCAAATGGGCCAAATATTCACCATTTCCTCTCAAAGTCGGAAGACCGTAGGTTGGCCATGCTTGGTCCTCACTTTGACTGGCGGTGAATGAATGGCAGGGGGAGCACAAACAATTGGCTTCCCTGCATGCCACTGCCTCCCTGTGGCTGCTGCGGAGGGATTAGCACTACTTACATTCCCAGTCCTGCTGCTACAGCTATGTCAGCTGGAGGTGCAAACGGATCCCAACCCCTGCTCAGTGTAGCTGTACAGAAAAAACACATGGTGTGGATCAATGCTGCTTACAGAAGAGAGTTTTTGTTGGCTTGCTTACGTTACTCAGCAAAGTGGTGTGGTTACACTAGCAGAAATACTGGCACACACCATCTTACCACAAAGGGGCAATGCCAACATAGCTGTGCCAGTACAGCAATGGCCAAGGCTCCGTGGTAGAGAAACAGCTGATCTCTTCCTGCCACCAGAAGCCACAGCAACTTGGCTTCATTCATCCACTTGCTGTGTCCCAGTGCCATTGGCGGTGCAAGCACCCTGACCAGCATCCAGTGGATTTGTGACAGTTCCCTCCAAGTAATCCAAGACATTAAGCTTCCATTTATGTGGCTGGTTAATATTAAGGCTGGTGTGCCAACCCAGACAACTTGCTTTAGTCTTGTATTCCAGTGAATGACACCTTATTAATCTAGAAGAAGGCTCGCTCCCTTTCTGTTTAAAAAAGGAGTTTAAAAAATCTTCTAGTGCCGACAAAAAAACACTAAATGCTAAAGCAGCACACCAGATAGGAAAGAAAACAGTTCACGGCATTAGAAATCTGGGATCTGACTGACCTAAGCACAGTCTGATTTTACTGAAGTCCACATTGACACGAGTGTGATGTGCTCCAGAGAAGACTGGAAGTAACTGTCCAATTGTGTGGACAGGTGGAGGTTTTTCAGTGGGATCAGGGACATGAGAATCAAGTTTTGGAGCTAAAAGACCCAATCATGCAGGGGACAGGACCCCTGAACCCTCAGTGATTTCAGTTTGCAAGACCACATCCTCAGCTAGTATCAGTCATCACCTAATTCCACTGGGCCCCGTACTGAGAATCTGCTCTTCAGCTCACTACCCTATAGCGTTTCAGCCCCAGCCCCGTATGTTGGGGGTGAGCTAAAGCACCTGGTTGAGGTTTTTGCCTATGGGAAAGAACTGCTCTTTCCTCTGCCTCTAATTATACACTCTGGTTTTTTAAACATTGTTTGTTCTGTTAATGCCCTATTCCTGCAGGTCTGATATTTGATATGACCACTGCATGTCACCCATGCTGCCCCACTTGTTAGCATACGTCTTGGACGCATAAAGCAATTGCATGGCTTTCCTTCGGCAATACATCTGCACAGGCACTGAGCAAAGAAACTTTGAGCTGACCAAATATCAGCTCATAATCATTTTCCTATGACCTGGTGTTTCATAGAGTCATTGTTGACTCTCTTGTTCTGTCACGTGAAGATGGTGTTTTGACATCCCGCTAGATGTTTTTCAAGGGCATTTGAGAAGAGTGCTGCTGAGCACTAGCCATTAACAATGACTAATGACAAGACATGAACTCAACTCTCCTTGCATAGGTTCTGAAAGGAAGAGCCATGGGATGTAAGTAAAAATCATGCTTGTGTAGATTATCAGCACAAAGCTCATCCATAGGGGATCCATGAGAATTATGTGGCACCTCCACCTTTTACCAATTCTACAAGTGACATGGGACTGTAGTTATGCTCTCCTCTGATTTTTCAAAGATGGTACAGTGAGACGTGCTCACTCTACTCCACCAGTGTCTATCAGACTAAATGATTACACATGCATACATTTTTTGTTGTTGGTATCATAAGAATCAAACAGCCATTATGGGATAGGATCAATGCCTCCAACTCTGCAAATAAACTTTTCCGCTCACCCGCTAAGCAGCAGGAGACACTCAGCCCATGTAAACAGTCCAGCCTCCATCCTCGGCTCATGTAGACAAGCGTTGTTGCATTGGAGTCAACAGGGCTCTGCATGTTGGATTTGGCTGTCTGTTCTTAATAAAGCTTTTTGTAGCTGGATTGTTTGCAATGCGTAATGTTCTTGCACAGAAATTGAACATTTTATGGAAGGAGGACTAAGCTATCAATCTCTTTCTGTGTTTAACTTAAAAGGGCACTTGTCGTTTTGTTTTTGCTGGTAATGAAATATGGCTTTCTTGCCTTGTGCAAAGTAAGTTCACCCAAAAGAGACTGAGGATGGCCTTGAAATTTGCCAAATGATTACATGACAATCAAGATGTCAAGTTCTTTACTTGTTTGGGGGAAAGGAATAACATAAAGGACAGTCTGTCCCTGTTGAGAACTGGAGGTGACATCAGTCCTCGCTGCACAGACACGTCCCAATAAACGGAAGGAATTGGTGCTTTATCTCACCATTGGCACTGATATGACTTAAGGAGTGGGAACTGACTCATGAAGGGTGTGCTGGGAATCTTTCTGCAAGCAAGGGAATGAGTGCATGATGTTGTCCAAGCACCTAGCAACAATGTAAATGGGCCAAATTTTGCTGTCACTGGCAGCTCTATATATCTGGAATTGCTTTCATGGAGAAGAGGCAATGTGTAAACCATCAAAGTTTAGGGTTTGTCTATGCATGGAGTCAATTGGGAATAAGTATTCAGAAATAGCTAAGAGTTTAGGTGAATCCACTAAGCTAACTGATGGCAAATCCCTGTTCAGAAGTGTGCGCCCCCACATACAGCTAAGGAGGAATAGCTGTTGTACTTTAAATTCACACCCTTTCTTCACCCACATGAGCTCTAGAGTATATACAACCTCTGAGACTTACCTTAGACTCTTCTTGAGCAAGGCTACTTCAAACCTCTTTTGCCAATACTTATGGGAGACTTAACTGGTACAGAAGAGCCACACATAGGTGCTAAGGAGCCCAAGTGGTCTGTGGGCCCTTCTAATGCTCGTCTCCTCACACCTTGCTGTAAGGAGTAGGAGCAACCCTGCATCTTCCTCTACTACTTCAAAGTTCAAATGCTTTGCTGGGCCAAGTTCACTTACCACAGCAGGAAACCATTACACCTATGCAAATAAGTAGGTACCTCCCCGAGTTTCAAGGAAGGCTGACTTGAGTCATGCATCCAACTAACGACAGTAATGTATGAATTGTGCCTTATCATACTCATTTAGGCTCTCCTTTAGCTTTAGGTCAAGTATTTAAGACCTTAATGTGGGTGAGATGTTCTTAAACCCATCTCATGTCTCACTTAATGGTTCATCCTTCTTTCCCATCCAGACTGGTTTGAACATCAAGTCCTCTCTCCCTGCATCCCTCCACTGGCTCCCCCTCTTCTATTGCAAACTTAAGTTGTTTCAAGGTAAGACTTTCAAGTCTTTCCCCATCCTACCCACTGGCTCTCATTTGCCATTGAGATGTGATCTCTGACTCCAGTCAGCCTATGACAGCAGTGTCCCACAGGCTGACCAATAGGTCTCATTGTTTTCTTGTAGTGTCCCATATCTGTCGTCTCCCGTCTGGGATTTAGACAGTAGGAATAGTCTTTTTGCACTATATTATACAGTGCCTGCACACAGGGGGTCTTGCTCCATGGTAGAGCTCCTACAGGCTGTACAGTAAAACAATGTAATGACAGTAACTGCAGTGACCAGAAAGGCTGGAGTAACAGAGCAGGAGTTGTGTTCATTAGGCAAGACATCTGTAATGTGTTTAAGCAAATGGCCTGGGCCAGGCAAGTTGTTTCACAGTCAGCTGTTCACCGAAAGCCTTTTCCACGTAAACCTCCTGTTTATCTTGACCTGTTAACAAGCATCAAGACAACAGCCTTGTGGAAGAAGGTCCCATTCAGCACTAAGGCAGGGAATCAGCATCTAGCCTGTATCAATTAAAAATCCACACTTTGAAGTCACCAATTAGACAAAAAATGTGTGTTTGTGCGTGTCCATGCATGTGAGTACACACAGGCAGAACTTTAAATACAATTTTATTTCAGGTTTGCTATCGATGCACAAACAGCAGAGACCAATGTACAGTATACATGGTATACACAAAGCAGCCAGTACAATAGGCATTTCCGTCCTTCTGCTATACATTTTGCAAAAGAACCACAGAAAACAAAAAACAAACCCCTGCCCGTCCCCCAGTGAACAATAGCAATGACCATGCTCGGTGGCTTTGGGAACCATCTTTTCATTGGAAAGACACGAAAGGGCAGCCCCTCAGAACAGTACACTCAAATGAAAGCACCATGTAAGATGTACTACACAGAGAAAACAGCAAAAAATGGACTGTATGTAGGACTGGAAGGGACTTGATGGTCCAGCCTCCTGCTACTACAGGCAACCATGACCTCTAATCCCATTTGTAAACAAATCTCCAACACCATCTTAAACCTAGTTAAATTATCTGCCCTTCTTGGCACCTTATACCCCTCTTTGTAGATGGGGAGAAGACTCAGGGAAGGAGTCAACTTCATGTATTACATGCAGGCACTGTCCTGTCTAGTGCCTATTCCAGTCTGTTATAGTACTATTTGGCCATCCAGTGTCCGGCTGCCCTCTGGGATTTTCTTTCCTCTCTCCTGATCCTCCCTCCCTCAACTTAAACATTATCATTCGCCTGGAGAGATCCTTGTCCCCATCTGGAACTAGTAACTGCTCCTCAGATTCATTCTCCCCTGCACAGATACCACTAATGACATATTTCAGTAGAGAAATTATGGGGCTGTTGAAAGCCAATGCTCTCATTGAGGTCACTGTCAATAAACAATGGAAAGAAAAAAGTGAAATAAATGCTTGGGAAAAGAAATTATATGGACCCATTAAAAAAAAGGCACATTAAAGTAAGACCGATAGAACAAGAGGGACTAAAACACTGGGTCACAGTTGGAGTCCCCCGTCCATTTTGCACAGCCTCTGTGCAGGACCATGGACCTACAGCAGTGAGTGGCACTTGAAGAGTCCACTATTCAGCTGGCGTAAATCAGAAGAGCACCATTAAAGTCAGAATAATTAAGTCAGAACTATGCCAGTTCACATCAGCTGAGGCTCCAGCCTACAATACCCTGGGGTTTTTAATCTGAAATCGCAGTACTCTAATTCCTAGATCCCTGTCCTGAAATCTAGCTTTATGGGAAGAACATTGTTAATGCCCAATGAATATAACAGGAATGATCAGAATCCATCAATGACCTGAAAGTGGCATAGAGTGCACCCTCAGCATGTTTGCAGATGACACCAAGTTAGAGGGGAATAGTAGATATGCTGGAAGGTAGGGCTAGGATTCAGAGAGACCTGAACAAATTGAAGGATTAGAGCAAAAGAAATCTCATGAGGTTCGATAAGAACACATGCAAAGTCCTGCACTTGGGTCGGAACAATCCCATGCACTAGGACAGGCTGGGGACCAACTGGCTAAGCAGGAGATCTGCAAAAAAGGACCTGGGGATTACAATGGGCAATAAACTGAAGATAAACCAACTGTGCCCTTGTTGCAAAGAAGACTAACGACATCCTGGGCTGCATTAGTAGGAGCATTGCCAGCAGATAAAGGGAAGCGATTCTTCCCCTCTATTCAGCACTGGTGAGGCCATATCTAGAGTACTGCATCCAGTTTTGGGCCCCCCACTTAATAAAGGATATGGACAAATTGGAGAGAGTCCAGCGGAAGGCAACAAAAATGGTTCAGGAGCTGGGGGACATGACTTCTGAGAAGAGGCTGAGGGAACTGGGCTTGTTTAGTCTGGAGAAGAGAAGACTGAGAGGGGAAGACTAAATAGCAGCCTTCAACTACCTGAAAGGTGGCTCCAAAGAGGATGGAGCTGGACTGTTCTCAGTGGTGGCAGATGACAGAACAAGGAGCAATGGGCTCAAGTTGCAACAAGAGAAGTTTAAGTTAGATAATAGGAAAAACCTCTTGCTAGGAGGGTAGTAAAGCACTGGAACAGGTTACCCAGAGAGGTTGTGGACTCTCCATGCTTAAAGGTTTAAAACCCAACTAGACAAACCCTTGGGTGGGATGATCTAGTTAGGGATGATCCTGCTTTGAGCTCTAAAACAACCTCCTGTGGTCCCTTCCAGCTCTCATTTTCTATGATTCTATGAGTTCCACTGGATTTCCAATTGTTGTGGGATTGTACTTCACTTTGGAAACCTGGGTTTTAAAGCTGGGGCCTCTCTCAGTGAAGGGCATGTCAAAATGCCAGCTTACCACAATGGAACAAAATCATGGCATGAATCTTCTCCCACAAAATGTGGAGAGGCTGCAATTATGTGGCTAGCATCTCATAATGTGGCTGTAAGATCATGTGGCTTGGCCCAGCTTCCCACGGCAGCTGGAACCATCTGGATAGCGTAGGGTTTGTGGGGACTGGAGAATGCCCCACTGGCAAAACTCTGCTAGAACGTCCAAATACTAGGGCTGTGCGAAGCTTTGGGTGGTGATTCGATTTGGAGGAGATTTGACCCAATTTGGTGGCCGAATCTCCAAATGCAAATTGAATCAGCAAACCAATTAAAAGGTCCGGATCTTCGGAAAAGATTTGGAGAGCTTTGATGATTCAGGTAGTCCCCGGTGGCTGCAGCAGGGAGCTGCAGCTGACTCTAAGCTAGTAAGTACTGCGGCAGGGGAGGGGACCATGGGGGGACCCCTGCCAGCCCCCCCGACCCTGCCCACTCCACCAGCCCCCCCATGGCTGCCCCTGCCCGCCCCAGTTTCCTGCGTTTTTAAAAAGAAAGTCCCAGTGCTCACCAGGTGCTGCTGGGCGGGGGGTGATCCCCACTGCCTCATGCTGCATGGGGAGGCTCTGAACAAGCCCCCTGATGCTCCCCCCCCTTTGCTCCCCCAGCCCTTCCAAGGCCAGCTCTGGCCCTTTAAGAAAAAAGCCCTGAGAAAAGCCCCAGGACAGCAGCAGCCAAATCTCCAAATCAGGTTCGGCCGAATTGAATCGCTGTCCACCGAATCAGCCAAATCTGAAGCAAATACTAGCCACTTTGCACAGGCCTACCATACTGTACGCAGATGCTCAGAGGAGCATTTTGACAGGCAAAACAGGCTTTAGGCAAAAGTAAGATGTAGGCACTGTTTTAAGGTGGCCAAGCTTGGAATCTGGCCTCTTAATGGAAAGTTCATTCCAGAATCATGTTATATGAAAATGTAGTCAATGGGCTGAATGAAAAAGAGGCACTGGAGTAAGAAAGGTGATGATGGGGCCATGCGGTGTTAGTCTAGAGGCCAGGCAGTGAGCCACCAAGCAACAACTGGGTACAGATTACTAATGTTGTGCACAGCCTGGGAGCTCCATAAGCAGCAGTCACCTTTAGAAGAAGGTGGAAGGCACTTGGGGCCAGACTTTCCAAGACATCCAGGGACCTGAAGAGGCAGAGAGGTGTTTGGGAAATTGCCAGCAGGCACCCTTCTGCATCCCGAGGTGCCCAAATGATCCTAAAAACCTGGCCTTTGGTCTTCATTTCAATGCCCGAGTTGCAATCAAACAGCATGCTTCTCTGGGACCTTTCACCAGAGGTCTGCAAAGTGCTTTGCAAGGAGGAGGAAGCATCCCTGATCCCTGTGCTTGTTTAACGGTAGGACACTAAGGCACGAAGGCCCCAATGCACAAAGTATTTGGCTGACATAGCACCTGCGAGGAGTCTCATTAAAGCCACTAGGACCATCTACAGACAGAACCACAGCCAGTTAGGGGAGAAGACTTGCCCATGAGATAGACCACTCTGCAGCCCCCTCTTCTAGACAAGCAGCCTTCCTTGGTCCCTCTCTCCTCATCGCCCCAGTAAACACCAAGAGCCTGGTTACCCCGTTACACTAAAGCAGCCCAAAGGTGGATGGAGACAAGTCACAGCCATTTCTGTTACATTTCTGCTCATAACACCTCTAGGTGTGTATAGATATATTTTTTTTTTTAATTTTTTTTTTTAAACCCTGAAAAAAAAAAAAAAAAAAAAATTCTAGCGGAAGAGGGTGGGGGCTAGTCCTGGGCACCACATGGCATGGAGCACCACTGTGAAAACTGACTCAGCATCTGCCAGTCCTAGTAGTTATGTGCCATTGGCAGTGCTGCCAATTCTCAGGTGAGGAAGTGCTATGGAGGGGCACAACAGTACGACTGAGCACTGCCTCCTGGAACCAAGGCCTGATTCTCATCTACACAGAGATCCATTTGAGCTGCCCTTGCAGCAGAACAGGACCTTGCCAATTCAATTCATGCCCATTTACAAGACCAGAGTGTAAATGAGCATGGGGCCAGAAGAGGTTTTTGGTGGGGTTTTTTTTGTTTTTTTTTTTTTTTTAATTCATGCCTGTTCTATATTGAAGATTCATCACCCCCAACACACCCTTCCTGAAGCACCATAGAAAGTCATAGTCTTAGAAAAGGAGTCAATGGAAATGACAAAACTGCCTCAGTTACACATGGTTCGCACCAACTGAGAGGAAGGAGAGTAAGAATACGGAGTTAAGCACCATAAAAATCTACATTGTTCGATCCATAAACATGAAAATAAAAAAGGACTTGCAGCCCTGCATGAAAACATCACTGCAAGTGTCTGGAGGGCAGCAGCATGTCCAGGCTGCAGTCACTGCTAGCAAGCCCTGAAGGCATCGATTCATGAGACACCCCAGTGTGTCACTGCACTGGTCATTAAGCGCTATCATTTGTCAGCATTGCAATGGTAATTCCACTTGGTCCTGTCTAGTACTAGTGCTCTGGGAGTTGGGGGGTAGGGGCGACCCTGGGAAGAGCAGAGGGAGGTTGGGCCATGGCAATATAAGAACACCCTCTGTTGTCCTTGGTTCAGTCCCAGGCAGCATCCCTGGAGACTTGCCCTGCCTTTCATCCTTTCTCCTCGTGCCTACAGCATCTGGTGGATGGTGGTGGAGTCTGGGTAGTCTGCCAGCTTCGAGGTAGATGTTTATCCTACTCCATCTCCGAGCGACCTGTTCCACAAAACCACGCTGAGCCCCTCTCGCTCATGCGTGCTCTCTCCCCACATACAAATCCTTTGTCTGTTGGTATGTGCTATGTAGCAGACCCCTCACCTCAGATGGCTCCCCCTCTCCCTTCCCCCAGCTGCTGTTCAACCTTCAGCCACGGATCTCCAGCTAGAGAGACACCATGCCTCCTTTGGAAGTGCCACCAGCCTGGTCAGCAGGGCCTCAGGGTACAGAAGTCTAGCTCCTGAGGTTTCTTCCTGAGATTGCAGCGATCCCGAGGCAACAGCTGCCCTGCCTGGGCTGTGCACTTCAACATGCGCCTCTTGAAGCCTCTGCCACAGGTTTTGGAGCAAGGGGACCAAGGACCTGCCTCCCACGTGGGGCAGGGGTCTCCGCATATCCTGACGTCAACAGGCCGCTGGGTGGCATCACACTCAGAGGCCAGGTGGCCGTAGGAGTCACGGCAGTCCACAGCGCGCTTCTGCAGCCCATTGCCACAGGTGACGGAACAGGCCTCCCAGCCTCCAGCTGCCCACTTGTAGGATGGGCGTTTGTAACTCGGCCTGCCCATGTCCAGGCGGTTGGATAGGCTTAGGACACTGTTGGTGAGGTCAGGCAGGCTCTTCCCATCACTCTTGTATGAGGACTTGTCATCTTTTCTCTCCTTGGGCAGGTAGAAGGAATAACGCACCCGGGGGGGAGTCATTTTCCCAACTGACAGCACCTCCACAGTCAGAGGCTCCTGGATAGGCTTAAAGGACTGAAGGCTTTCCACTGCCGTGCCTGTCCCGCTGTACCGTAGCACACTGCCCTTCACCATCAGGTCCCTCTCCACAGCCGAGACAATGAAGTGCCCATTGAGCAGATACTTGCCTTGCCCGTTCTTCACAGCTAGGTAGTTATCATCATTAATCAGTCCCTTGTAGCCTCGCTGCCTGATGTCAATGCTGGAGGCTCCTGCTGGGATGACCACCACAAAGTTGTAGCCGTGCCTGTAAGACAAAGAAAGAGGGTGTTAGCACCACACCGGTACTGCTGGGAATAGTTATTTGTTCATCAAGGGGATGAAGCTCCAGACCAAATGCAGACTGAGCTGCTCCCCACAGCTCCATTAGAAAGCTACAGTAAAACCTTCCAGCTTCTCCCCACAGGGTCTGAGTATGGTGCAGGGACGTGCAAGCGATAGGGTGACTACTCCCACATCAGTCCGAGTCATCCAGCATCTTCATTTGAGGTTCAATGCTGACAAGATTCTGCAGTGTAGACAGGTCTCACCCTCACCACAAAAGACTAGATTTAAGTCAGCTAGACTAGACCTTGGATCTAAAGACCCAGCACCCATCACTAGCACTAACGGTTGCTTATGCACGAGAGGCAAATGGTCCCTCCCTTTCATGAGGCCTACATTTTCTGAAATGCATGTTAAAAGACAAGCCTGGGGGTTGGGGAAGCAGGACTATCAGACACTCACATGGGCTTTGTGAACAACCCTGAAACCTTCTTGCAGCTTTTGTTGTCTCCTCCACACACGCTGCATTTGTCAAACTTCTTCTTGGAGCCCAGCTTCCCATCACATCCCGCTTTGATGCATTTGCCCTGGACGCAGACAGAGGTGGAGTCGGGTGCACATGGGGTCCCATCTACTACCTGCAGGTCACCAAGGGGGAGAGGAGGTCTTAGCAGTCAAGGCATTTGGTTCCCAGGTACATAAGAGTGCCCCACATCCCACCTGTGCATGTACCACCAGCATCCAAGGAGGAACCTTTGGGTGCTAGGGTACACCCATCCCAGAGCTGCTCCAAGTTATGCCTGCCTCTAGATCAACCTGGTATGGAGAAGGCATTAATAGGCATAAAGCCACCTGTGTCCTCACCCCATGTTGGGGCTGTATTGGCACCTGCTCAGAGGCACAACCCAGAATCATGACTTTTATACCACATCTATGAACAACTTCTCTCCCTACCTAATCAGCAATCCTGACACTTGGACACTGCAAATGAACAGGTTGAGAGCGCCAATTGACCCTTTGGTGGTGTCCCTGCATTCCCCATCCCAGTTCAGACAGACAGCCCAGTGCTGTGCGTGTGAGCTTGAGCTCCCATGAAAAGCTGCCTCCTTGCCTTTTGCTCTTGCTCTGGTGCCCTAGGTGTGCAATCTCACATGCTTTGCAAACCTGGGCCAGAGCCAAAGCTGGTCTAAATTGGCAGTTCCACCAAATTCAGCACAGCTCCAGCATAGACTCTGGCTTGCAACCCCTCAGTGCCTCGCAGTAGTGCCATTTCCCCAGATTAACTGTCTGTTCATTCTTGAATCCCAGTAGCACAGAGCGGTGCCTGTGGCCTCCAAGGGAGAACATCCCAAAGGCCAGTTACCCAATTACTCCATCTAAGTATAAAGCCTTCCTGTGAAGGCTTCACAGTAATACTCGTGTTCTCCTTACTCGTTAACAGAGTTAACTATCAGTCTCCTTACACAGTCATTTACAGCAGCCTCCTGTTTCCCTTCCCTCAAGCCCAATGGCTCATACAGTTGCTCTCCCCCTCCTCACCTTAGGAGCCAACACATAGAAGTAACCTGTGCCGTTAGCCCTGCATATGAGCTTGCATTTGTCTCGAGGCGAAACTCCTGAGTACTTAGGGACCCACGAGACGGAGGCAGTGAGCCGGTTGGTGCTGTGGCTGTAGCCATTGAAGGCCTCGCACTGTTCCTCTCGGAAACTCTTTCCTGGCACTGGAAGGAAATAAAGCACATGTGGAAATGCCACCAGGAAGGGCATCCTCAGCTGGAATGCATCTGCCTGGCAGGGCCCAGGCCTGGGATCTGAGCATGGAGGGGCAGGGGCAGAGTGTCCTATCCCTTGCTCTGATTTTATTTCAGTTCTGTTCCACTGACTTCAGAAGAGTCACTCCTGATGTACATGGCTGTAAATGGGATGAAAAAATCTGACCTTGAATGTACGAATGACCTGACCCAGCTAGATTATTCAGAATTGCAGGGGGTTGCCTCTCTACCTGTCTGAGGTTGCCAACATAAATGAAATCTTTTGAGCAGCAATTCATGAGATATGACTTGTCTTTCCACTTTTAGCAGACTCAGAGAACAAGTCAGATTATTTGGATATTCTGGACACTAGCAAAATATATGCACTACAAGGGAGATTGGTTTCCAGGGGAAGGATAATGATGGTACAGGACTGCTAATGGGAGAAACACAAGCTACATTCATAGCCAAGACAGCATCAGCTGCAATGATAACATCAGCATTTGCTGAAAACATCTGGGATTCACAGGAGAGTACATGTCAGAGAAAGGAATTAGAAGGCATCTATTGCCAATCACCCAATAGAGAAGGGTATTAGAAGAAGTGCAGAGAGCCTGGCCAGGAGTGGGCAGAGAAAGAGTTAACTGGTCTCCTTAAGCAAAGGAAACAACACAGCTGCATACCTTCAGTGTGGAGATTGTGTTTGGGATCCCATCCACAAAGCCAGGTTGGGACCAGCTGTAGCAAATTAGACAATTCCCCCCAGCACACCATAAGAGGCATGTGCAGAGACAGCTGAGCTAGCTGGCACGGGGAGGTGGAGGAAGTGCTCACTGAACATGCCTTTCCATATGGACCTGCACGCAAGCTGCACACATCAGGCCTCAGAGTTTCTCTCACTTGAGAGCCAGGCCCTTGCTGTCTCCCTGTACAATTCCAGGAGGAGACCACACTCAGCCAGGCCTCATTCGCCTTCCCTGCCACATATGCGAACACTAGCCACACAAGGTGTCCCCACATGCAGGGATGTGCACTTGCAGCAGCAAAAATAGTGGCACAAATTTGTGCCTCTACTTTTTGCCACAGTGCATGCCCCTGCATGTGCACCTTGGTGTGGGGCAAACTGCCCCACTTCAGAGAAACTGCCCTTTCCTCATTGCTCCCAGCATGCTAGAGGAGCTGGGTGACAACTAAAGGAGGAGTGAAAATGCTTTGGCTGGCAGCCAGAGCATAGATTCATAGATGTTGGGGTCGGAAGGGACCTCGATAGATCATCGAGTCCGACCCCCTGCATAGGCAGGAAAGAGGGCTGGGTCTAGATGACCCCAGCTAGATGCATATCCAACCTCCCCTTGAAGACCCCCAGGGTAGGGGAGAGCACCACCTCCCTTGGGAGCCCGTTCCAGACCTTGGCCGCTCGAACTGTGAAGAAGTTCTTCCTAATGTCCAATCTAAATATCTCCCTGGAGAACTAAGTCTCCCAGTCTGCTAGCACATGCTCTTCTTGTGTGCATGCACCATGCTGTTTTCTCCCCATGGTGGGTTTTGTTGGGGGGGGGGGGGGAGGGTTGTTCTGTTTTGTTTTTTGTAGCAGGATTTCCTGGTAGCAAAATTTTCCCCTAGTGCAAAGCACATAAGAAGTTCTTCCTAATGTCCAATCTAAATATCTCCCTGGAGAACTAAGTCTCCCAGTCTGCTAGCACATGCTCTTCTTGTGTGCATGCACCATGCTGTTTTCTCCCCATGGCATTTTAACATTCTGGGTGTGCAGCTTGTGGCACCAGAAAAAGAGGTTTGCAGCACCACAAACTGCACATGCCTGCAGGTCTGGATGTGGCCACAACGTCCACTTCCCCATGCTGCCTTCCACCTGCTAGGGAAAGGATGCTTATGCACAGAAAGGAGGTGTTCAGGCACTGCTAGTACCCATCACCCATCAGCATAATATCTGATCTTCCTCCAAGGAAAGTCAAGAGCAAAGCCCATGGCAAATTTGGTGGCGTGTCTGGCACTTCTCCCTGTTTGGGACAGGGCTTCTACTTTGGCGGAGGCGGGGAGATGGGAAGGAAGGGGTGGAGAGTTCAAATTGTCATTGTTGCCTGTGCAGGAAAGACGTGCTCCAGGTTTGAGCGCTGTGCAGTCACACCTTGGCAGAATGTGACCTCTTGTATCAGGTTGGTAGTGCCGGGTTTTCTGCTGGTGACAACTCTCTAATCCAGGGGCAGGCAATTATTTCGGGCGGAGGGCCACTTATTGAGTTTTGGCAAGCCATTGAGGGCTGCATGACAGGCAGCCAGGGACAGATAAATATTAATTTTCTAAAATTTTTTGGAGCCCTGCGGACCGGATAGAATTAAGGCTGTGTGAGGCTTCAGACAGAGCTTTGGATCCAGAGAAGCTTCGGACACTTCGGGGTCCGAAGTAGCACGTCCGGGTCGCAGCGCTGCCTCATTCAGCTTCCTGAAGTGCTTTGGAGCCACCTTGGAGATCCGGCCATAGGGTATAATGGGGAAACAATATCTATAACTTCATTGTTTTTTGTCTTATTTGGATGAAATTCAGGGGTGGTAGACTCTGCAGAGAGGATGAAGCCTGCCAAGTTTCAAGAAGATTGGTGCAGGGGTTTGGGGGAACTGCACCACAAATTCTTGAAAGCAAAACTCCTGTCACGTCTAGCCGTTACAGGGTCAAGACTGCAAGGCTGGGAGCTCTTGCTGAGGCCACGAACCCAGGGGTTTGGGGGGGAACTGCCCCTCAAGCTGGGGACAAGCAAAACTGATGCCATGGGTGACACTGCGTGTGTTAAGGCACAGCGGGGTGACACTGCAGGGATGATGGCCCCTGCTGCAGCCATGATGCCTGCCAGCTGTGGAGGAGATTGGTGCAGGGGGGGTCTGGGGCCCTGCACCCCTAGCTACTGACAGACAAAATTGGTGCCAAGGGTGCTGTGGGACTGACTGTCTGTCTTGGGGCCGGAGGGGAGACGCTGCTGCAGGCCTGGCTGCTGAGCTGCTGTGTTACCAGTTACCAGCTGTTGCCATGGGTGCTGTGGTACTGCCTGTGTCTGTCTTGGGGTGGGAGGGGAGACGCTGCTGCAGGCCTGGCTGCTGAGCTGCTGTGTTACCAGTTACCAGCCAATCAATCATGATTCACTCAGGGACCAGCTCAATACACAGGACCTAGCTAATGCAGCCAGTTAATTGCCCTCAATTAGCACCTACAAAACCAGGCTAAGGAGAGGAAAGAATCAAGACAGACAATCAACTGCCCCAGGACAGAGACAGTCTTGGCACGAGTTTTGCCTGTCAGCAGCTAGGGTTGCAGGGCCCCAGGACCCCCCTGCACCCATGTCCTCCACAGCTGGCAGGCGTCACAGCAGGGGCCACCATCCCTGCAGCTGTCACCCCGCTGCGCCTTAACACACGCAGTGTCACCCATGGCACCAGTTTTGCTTCTCCGAAGCTTGAGGTGCAGTTCCCCCCAAACTGATCTCGTTGAAACTTGGCAGGTTTCATGCTCTCAGCAGAGGCTACCAATCCTGCAAATTTCATCCAAATCAGATAAAAAACAACCAAGTTATAGATATTTAATTGATTCCCCCATTATACCCTATGGCCAGATCTCCGAGGCAGCTTCGGAGTCGCTTCAGCCAGATCAAGGCAGAAACCCAGTCCCGAGCTCAGGATCGGATCACGGCCATCCAAAGCGGCCGGATTGGATCGCTGTTGACTCACACAGGCCTAGATTCAATGGCCTGGCGGGCCACATTTTGCCCGCCCCTGCTCTAATCTCTTTCTGCTTTAACTAAGTGAGTCTGATTTACGTCAACTAAGTATGTGGTGTAAGATGCTGCACTAATGCCCAGGGGTAAATGAGCGCACACGGGCTGCAGAGCAAAGGAAACAGGACCTCCGTCTAACTAAAATGTCTGTAAACCTTGCAAGAGGTAGCAGCTGTGGAGGTGGCATTAGGTAGCTGGTTGTGTGAAATGGTGATGATTTCTTTTTTGCTGAAAAAACATGGTTTCTTTCCCTCAGCTTAAAGTGTTTGAAATATTCCAAGAATTTAAAGTGCTGATCATTTTGGGGGGGGACATTTTCCATATTATTGACATCCTACACTCAGCTCTGCTGTGCACAGGGAAAAAAAAATAACCACAGACTCTCAGTCTGAGCTTTATTCCTCAGTGATGTAACCACTCCCTGATAGACCAGGGGGAGTTAGGCTGGAGGGGATGTAGGGATGAGCACACTACTAGTTCAGGTGGGTGGACTGATGCAGATAAAATAATACACCAGTTAACTCCATATCTAACAATTCAAGCCACCTGTTTGCAGATACAGTCATTTTCCTGCTCTAGCCCCATCAACCAGTTTTCACAAGCCAGGACAGAAGTGCCATAAGACTGAGGATTTCTATGCAATTTCCATCCCAGAAGAACTGGGAAGATTGAGATTTCATTATTTGAGTGCTTGAACTGTGCCCCTCCATCTCCCTGAGCTGCACTGCACCACACCATGGATGCAATGGAGAATCCACTGCCAAGAGGCTGTTCCAGGAGCAGGTTGCTGCTTGTTTTCTTTACCTGTGCTATTTAAAGGCCCTTTCAATTCACCAACAATCCTAATATCAACCAGTTCCAGAACAGGTTCTTCCCCTCCCAGCGGGAAGCCTCACCTGAATCGGAGCATGGATCTAGGTTGCAGGACCGGTACTTGACACGGATGCCCTCACAGTACTTCCCTCCATTGGCAGGCACTGGATTGTTGCATTCGCGCTTGGCCAGCTGGACTCCTCCGCCACAGGTCCGCGAGCACTGGCCGTAGGGTGCCCACTTCCCCCAGTTGCCATCCACCTGCCAGGAAATGGGATGTTAAGAGGAAAGCCCCTTTACCCTGCAGCAATATCAAAACCAGCACGTTGTGCCATATCTGGGCTCTCAGCAGAGTGGACCAGACTCAGCAGGAGAGATCCATGACATACCCAAGATTGACCAGAGAGTCTTTCCCTGGGGGAAATATTCTATCCTCTCTAGCTGTCACACCCAACAATAGTCATTCAGAAGAAACGCCTACTGGGCACCAGCAACAGCAGCAAAATGGCATTAAGAGTAAGCCCTGTTCTCAAACAGAAGTGCAGTCAGTAGAAGTCCCATCCCTGCAGCACACGAGCAGCAGCTAGGATCTGACACCCTTGGCAAAAGCTTGTCATTTAATTCCCTTCCTTCTCCACCCCAATTGCTTTTCATACAGCAACAGCCAGGGACACAAATGACCTCAGGGGTTACTAATGCAAAGTAGGGCCCTTCTGTTCTCTATCACTGGCTCTTGAGAATGCTTGGAAGTGGCGAGCAACTTGGTGGCCTGAAGAGTTTGTGCCTCTTTAAGGTCAAACCACAAACACCATAATGAGCATCTCAGCCTGGGCAATGAGGCAACTGAGCCTACAAGTGATCCCTCCAAGACCAGGGTGCCCCTTGCAGGGAGACTATAGTTATCCAATGTGGAGGATGACTGCTGCATAGCAGAGCTTTCTAGGGAAACCATCACTTTCCATGGGTTACAGGATGATGAAAATCAGCACTCTTGGGCCTGGTGCCACATGGTGCAATTGGAAAACGTCTCCCTGGGGCTGAGCAAGCTACTGCAATCAGAGAGGGTAGGTGCCATACCCAGCCTCACTATCTGGCAGGTTCTTTTCCACCACATCTGCAGTGAGCTCTGGGAAACCAGCTTGCATCTGGGTTCAGTGCACATAGGTCTACAAGCTCCATATTGCACTCGTCAGCCCAAGCTGCAGCCTTCATGTGACTTGCCTTGGCCTCCCCACTGACACCCCCCAGCACAGAGCAGGCCGGTACTCACCCTGTACTTACTGATGTTATGCCTCTCGACGCAGGCTCCCTTCATGCAGAACCTTCCCTCTCCACAGCTGGTGCCGTCAGCCCAGGGGAAGTGGCGTGTCTGACAGACAATCTGTCCCCGAGCTTTTCCCGTGCACCACAGCTTGGTGCAATACTGCATGTAGGGGCAAGGCTTGGAGCCGATGCCAAAGGCCAGCTCACACTGCTGGTTGAGGGTGTAGCTGGCCCCAGGGAGGTCCTCTGGCAGAGGGATGGGCTTGGTGGGTTGGTCCAGCAAGCAATCCCCTGTGGGGCAGTGAAAGAAGAGAAATGCTCAGTGAGATACAATCAGAATGACCATCGCATCCATCTTCTTGTAGGAGAAAAACAAACAAACAGTCACAGCTGGTAAATAGAGAGCCACATCACACTGCAGAACCCATGGACCTCAATGCTGCAAGAAGCTGGCAAGCAAAGCTGTGGCTGGATTGACTGATTTATTCATATCTGAGCAGGAGCCATGAGATTTTTTTTTTTGTCTAATCAACTTTATCTGTAGTTTTCACAACTTCCAGCCACCTCCCACTGGGACAAGTGTTCACTGTGCAAACAGCTCCAGTACAACGGGAACTGCCAAGTAACACCAGGAGACCAACCAGGGCATTTTGGGACAGGGGGCTCCAACAGTACAAGCAGTGAGGCCTTATAGGTCTGCTTTAAATCAGGTCCAAGGCAAGTAAAGAGTTACCAAAAAAAAAACAAAAAAACACCACAAACAAACCAGCATTGTGGAGCTAGACAAGGTCCAAGTTGATCTAGTCTCAGGTGCTATGTGGTCCCTTGAAAGTGATAACTTCTGGCAGCCTTCAAGCCCTGTATGGCTCCAGAGTTTAAGTGATTTGTTGCTGCCTAAAAGTAAACTGTTTAGAAAGGGAGAACTGCTGAAGTCTGTGGAGCCAAGGGCTGTCCCAACTCAGCTCTCCGATGGCTTCAAGCCCGCAGACATCTGGTGTAAGGATTACAGATGCCCCCTCTGACCTCAGCCCCGCCTTCCTCCTCACATCCACACCCTCATGGGAGGATCACAGCTCTACCTGCTCTCGCCCTTCATATCCAGAGTGGCCAAGTTGCAAGGCCAGGGCATTTGCTACGGGTGGTGTCAATGAAGGATAAACAGAAATGGTCACTCAGAGCTGGGAGAAGGCAGGATGAGAGCAGGAACTTCAGCAGCACAGCACAGAGGAAAGAGGAACTCACTCAATAACAAGCATGGATCCCATTTCAGGGGCCGCTACTGGCTCCAATGACTGACCTCCGCACCCACGCTCTCCTCCAAATGCCCCTCAGTGAGGGTGCACAGAGGCAAGGCAAGGCTGGGATTCATCTCAGAGCATTCAGTCTCTGCCTTTCCTCAGCCATGCACCCACAAAGCACAACTGACAGCACTCCTCATGGGAGGGCCCTCTACCCAGCATCCTACTGTCCCTCACATCAGGCAGGGACTTGGACCAGGGGCCTGCAGCAGGTTTCTGTGCCTACAAAAAAAAAAAAAAAATAGATATAGATATATCTATCTCAAAGAATCATAGGAAGTTAGGGTTGGAAGGGACCTCAGGAGGTCATCTGGTCCAACCCCTTGCTCAAAGCAGGACCAGCCCCAA
>NW_005842615.1:97206-98116 GCF_000455745.1 Alligator sinensis | reverse complement strand
AAAAAAAAAAAAAAAAATAGATATAGATATATCTATCTCAAAGAATCATAGGAAGTTAGGGTTGGAAGGGACCTCAGGAGGTCATCTGGTCCAACCCCTTGCTCAAAGCAGGACCAGCCCCAACTAGATCATCCCAGCCACAGCTTTGTCAAGTTGGGCCCTAAAAACCTCCAAGGATGGAGGTTTCCCCACCTCTCTAGGCAACCTGTTTCAGTGCTTCACCACCCTCCCAGTGAGAAAGTTTTTTCCTAATAGCCAATGTAAACCTCCCTTGCTGCAACTTGTGACCATTGCTCCTTGTTCTGTCGTCTGCCATCGCCGAGAACAGTCCAGCTCCATCCTCTTCGGACCCCCCTTCAGAGTTGAAGGCTGCTATTCAATCTCCTCTCAGTCTTCTCTTCTCCAAATTAAATAAGCTCAGTTCCCTCAGCCTCTCCTCAGGAGTCATGTCCTCCAGCCCCTGAACCATTTTCACTGACTTCTACTGGACTCCCTCCAATTTGTCGGCATCCTTTCTGTAGTGCGGGGCCCAAAACTGGACACAGGACTCCAGATATGGCCTTGCTAGTACTGAATAGAGGGGAAGAATCACTTCCCTTGATTTCCTGGCAACACACCTACCAATGCAGCCCAGGATGCTGTTACCCTTCTTGACAACAAGGGCATGCTGCTGGCTCATTCAGCTTCTTGTCCGCCGTCACCCCCAGGTCCTTTTCTACAGAGCTGCTGCCCAGGCAGCCAGCCCCAGCCTGTACTGGTGCATGGGATTGTTCCATCCTAAGTGCAGGACTTTGCACTTGCCCTTCTCGAACCTCATGAGATTTCCTTTGGTCCAATCCTCCAATTTTTCAAGGTCTCTGTAAGTCCTAGCCCTACTCTAGTTCTACTACGCCACTCCCCCCCCCCCCCC
>NW_005842615.1:95296-97175 GCF_000455745.1 Alligator sinensis | reverse complement strand
GCTTGGTGTCATCTGCAAACTTTTGGAAGGTATACTCCATCCCATCTTCCAGATTGTTAAATGAAGATATTGAACAAAACTAGCCCCAGAAACAGCCCCTGGGGTACTCCACTTGATACTGGCTGCCACCTAGACGTTAAGCTATTGATTACTACCCATTGAGCTTGACAATGCAGCCAGCTTTCTATCCACTTCTATCCAACCCACACTTCCTCAAATGAAACTATGTTCCCCAGCAGTGGACTTCACAGTTTTGACAATACCCCAGGGTGCCTCGCATCACCTGCTGGGACTGGCCTCCAATGACGCCTGACCTGAGCCAACATCAGCAACTGCATCCCCCTCCCTCTCCTCTCCATCCCTCCCACCTACCTATGGTCCCAGCCCCAGCTCACCATGCCCACTGTCAAGGAAGTCGGTGATGATGGCAGCGCTGCAGGCTGACCAGGGGTTGGCACGGTCAATCTGTATGAGAGTGGGAGACATCATGTGGTTGGTTTTCAGCCTGCCAAAGGTCTCCTCACAGACCTTCACGTTGTCATGGGGCATGTTGAACACATGACCTGGAAGAATAAAAGGAAGAGGCAACTTTAAAAATAATGGACAGCCCTTATACAGAGCTGGCCAGCAGTAGATCTCAACATACTTCACAACAGAGTGCAGTATCATTGGCCCATTTTACAGAAGAGGAAATGGAGGCAGGGAGAGGCAGAATTAGTTGCCTAAATTTGCCTAGTGGCAGAGCCAGGAATAGAACCCAGAATTCCAGAGTCAGATCTACTCATCTGTCCAGCGGGCTACACCACTATTCACTACCGAAGTGTGAGGGGGTTACTGCAGCCCACTCCCACCTCTCAGAGGCACCATCTACCCTTTTGCACAGTGCAACCTGTGCAGGAAGGTCAGGCCTCATTCGCAGCTGGGCAATGCCTTTGCCCCTGGGGCTGACAACCAGCCACACAGCAAAGGCAGCACCCACATACTCTGAGGCCCTTCTGCCGAGGTGCCGACTTGAGAAGCAGGGTAGAAAAATAACAGCTACCACCACGCCTGCACAATCATGCCGGCTGCCTGGTAGCAGCTGAGTCAGCTGCCCCCATGCATGTTGCTGCCCTGGGCACCCGCCTGCCTTGTTACACCTCTGGCTCCCACAGAAGCCAGACAGACTTACCAGCTGCTTCCACAGAAACAGAGTTAAGCCAGTACTGGGGACCATTACAGGGCACGGCTCCAGGCCTTGTGCTAGGATCACAGAATCATAGAAGTAGGGTTGGAGGGGACCTTGTAGATCTTCAAGTCCAGCCCCCTGCCTGGGCAGGAGGGAAACTGGGCTCAAATGACCCCATCCAGGTAGGCATTGAGCCGCTTCTTAAAGACCCCCAGGGTAGGAGCCAGCACCACCTTCCTTGGAAGTTGGTTCCAGATCCTGGTCGCCCTGACTGTGAAGTAGTTCTTATGGATGTCTAATCTAAACCTACTCTCCAACAACTTGTGGCCGTTATTCCTTGTTATCCCGGGGGGCGCTGGGGGAAACAAGGTCTCCCCCAAACCCTTCTGGTCCCCCCTAGTGAGTTTATAGACGGTCACCAGGTCCCCCCTCAGCCTTCTCTTGTGAAGGCTGAACAGGTTCAGGTCCTCATTGTAGGGTCTGCCCTGCTGTCCCAGGATCATGCGGGTGGCCCTCCTCTGGACCCTCTCAATGTTGTCCACATCCCTCTTGAAGTGGGGTGCCCAGAACTGGACACAGTACTCCAGCTGTGGCCTGACCAGTGTCATGTAGAAAGGGGAGGATCACCTCCTTGGTCCTACTTGAGATGCACCTGTGGATACACGATAAGGTCCGGTTAGCCCTGCCGACTGTGACCTCGCATTGTCGGCC
>NW_005842615.1:86533-94458 GCF_000455745.1 Alligator sinensis | reverse complement strand
TGTTGTCCACATCCCTCTTGAAGTGGGGTGCCCAAAACTGGACACAGTACTCCAGCTGTGGCCTGACCAGTGTCGCGTAGAGGGGGAGGATCATCTCCTTGGACCTACTTGAGATGCACCTGTGGATGCACAATAGGGTTCGGTTAGCCCTGCCAACCATGACCTCGCATTGTCGGCCCACGTTCATCTTGGAGTCAACGATGACTCCAAGCTCCAAGATCCCTTTCTGCCTCCGTGCTCTCAAGAAGGGAGTTTCCCATCTTATAAGTGTGCTGCTGGTTACTCCTGCCCCAGTGCAGCACCCTGCACTTGTCCGTATTGAAACGCATCCTGTTTTTGTTAGCCCACCCCTGCAACCTATCCAGGTCTTTCTGCAGTCTTTCCTTCCCTGCTAACGTGCCCACCTCACCCCAAATTTTGGTATCATCAGCAAATTTGAACAGGTTGCTTTTCACCCCATCATCCAAATTGCTGATAAAGAAATTGAACAGCGCAGGCCCAAGGACCGAGCCCTGGGGGACTCCGCTGCCCACTTCCCCCCAGGTCGAATATGACCCATCCACCACCACCCTCTGAGTGCGACCCTTTAGGCAATTTGCAGTCCATCTGACTGTGTAGGCATCAGTGCCACAGTCACCTAGTTCTTTAATGAGGATGGGGTGGGAGACAGTGTCAAAGGCCTTGCTGAAGTCCAGAAAGACTACATCCACAGCAACACCTGCATCCAATGCTTTTGTGACCTGATCGTAAAAGGCAATCGGGTTGGTCTGACATGACCTGCCCCTAATGAAACCGTGAAGCCAAGCGTCATCTTAGGGGATTGGCATCACTGTAACAACGCCCTCTGGCCTTAAGGGTGTGCTCTGTTCTCCACAGCAATCCTGAAATGGCCACCAAGATGCACATCGCCTGCTCACCCTGCTCTCAGTGTGCTGCATGCTGGGTGCTGGCCCATTAGCATAACACTGGGTTCACCCAGCACCATGCACAAGGACATGAGAAAAAGCTGCTTGGCACAAGCCAAGAAGCGACTACCCAGCACATGGCTCTCACGGACACGGTCGGTGGGCGTGAGCAAGCAGAGCCAGCGTCTCAGCACCCATCTTGGGATCACTGTGGAAGAAACAATACCTGCATCCTGGAAACTGAAAATCCCACTCCCCTTTAGCCCACAGCTCACTGGCTAAATTGGGAAGCATCTCCTCCTTAAAGCTTAAGATAAGCTAACATCTCCACAGAGATCTGTCCTTCACTAAGCATCTTCTCTCCTCCAACAAACAGCTCTGGGGGTGGGGGGACCAGGGCACGAGGGCATCCCTCGGGCAGGGTGGGGTGCAATTCATCTGAGCACTCTGGCTGGTCCCATGAGACCCTGGTGAGCTGGAAGGAGGCCCTGGGCATGGCTGAGCCCTGCTACTTCTGCTCAAGCCAGTGTCATGGAGCCCTCATTGGCTTTCACAAGCTACCACTCCTACATTGCAAAGCAAATCCAGCATTGCCTCAGCTGTGAGGTCTCTCCCCGTGGACTCTGTGTGCCCCTCCTAGATGCTAATGAGTCACTTCACCCCAGCTCTTGGCCATTCTCTGCAACCCAGAAGAAACGCTTATTGTCTGTGGGCCTACAGCTCTGAAATGCCGGCATCGCAGGCCTTCCCCCGCCCCCACTTCGGACAGCTTTGCCAGCTCCACTCCTTGTGTTTCAATCAGATTGCCCATAAGACAGACAAGTCATAATACATGTAAGTAACCCTGCCAGTGAGGTCCCCAAGCCAGCACTTTTTCTAGCCAAAACTCACACCATCTGCTTCGTGTATGGACATTGGCTTATTTTGAAAGAATGAGAGAAAGCAAAATTGAACGGGAGAAAGAGAAAGCAAGGAAATTGCAACAGAAAAGCAGATTTCACAGCTCAGCCCCTGAGGGAGTACATGTGAATCCGGATCTGAGGGTGTGCCTAACGGATCCCAGCCCCAGCGTGTTATTTCAGGTCTCCTCAATCCTGGAAAATAAACCAAAGCGGCATCAAGGACACAATATAGCTGGGATGGCTCAGCCGCCCACACCAGCCACTCTCACTTCCCAGCAGCCTTTTTCCAATGGTTTGCCTCCAACCTCCCAGGAGTGCCGGGAAGAAAGCTGGTGAGTCTTGCTGTCTCACCCCGAGGTGGAGTTTCCCCAGTAAGCTGTTCTGGATGCTTGGCTATTGTCTAAACTTCCTGGGGTTGCAATTCAGGGCTATTTTAAACATTGCAGGCTTCCCTCCCTTTCCCTGCCCTCCTAATGATGGAGCAATAAACATTAGCAGGTTCGGGAGGCATGTTTTTTTCCTCCCCAGGTGGCAGACAGTCCTGGGCTCTACAGCGGACTTGGTTAGAGTGGCAGTTCCCAAGCCACAGAAGGCTCGACCGAGGCTCTCACTATTAAACCTGAGAATGGTCTGGCAGGTGTTGGCAAGCAGGCACAAGGCACAGGGAATGAATGGTTGCCCAAGACACTAGATACCTATGCACATCACATGAGCACAACCCTGGTCCTCCACACCGCTGTAGTCCAAGGCTCCATATATCACCAGTGGATTAAGCGCTACCCACCTCCTCCTGTGCCCCACACATTCACCCTGCAATTGAGAAAGTGAGGACACCCCAAGGAGAGTGCACACTAACCCTGGTTTCCAGCACATTCAGGAGCATTCCCCTCACCTGATACTCAAGCTTGGGGCTTATTTCTTGGGTCACATCACAGAGCTCCCTACTGCCGTGGTGGAGTCATGCCCCAAGGGTACAACACGAGGAAAAGCGTCAATGAACCACATGGCTTCACAAAAGGTACATGCAGCTCTAGCATCAGCAGAGGAGCAGTTCCGTGCAGTGGCTAGGGCGCCAGGCAGGGGGTAAGGACTCCTGGGTTCAATTCCTGGCTTGGCCACAGATGTTCTACATGACACTGAGGCATGAGGAGTACTGAATGCTCAAGTTATCCCTCTGTGCAAAAATACTTTGAGATCAAGATCCAACCACAGCTGAATGGCAGAGCACATGGAGGGTAGAGGGACCTCAGCTGCACAGCGCATGAATAAGATGCCCTGGAGTAGCACAAACAGGGACTGGCATTCCCAGCCTCCTGCTCCCCCCAGCCCCTTACCCAGCTCATGCGCCGTGGTGAAGGCAGAAGGGAGCCCGTCGTCCTCAATAACGGAGCAGCTGCGCTTGGGGTCGCACATAGTGCCAACATCAGCCATGCCCAGTGTGTCGCAGGTGGTGGCACCGCATAAATCCTGCAGGGGACATGGGCAGAGGACAAAACTATGCATTAGTGGTGCAGCTTGAGCACTGAACCTGCAGGTCCTGAACCATCCCCCAGAGGAAGGACTGAGCCCTCAAGAAACGACTCAGAGATGCCTTGCCTCACACAGGCAAGAAAGAATGTGTTTTTGCATGAAAGAATCCCTGGAAAGGAAGAACCAGGAGGGAACCAGAAACACATCTCTGTTTATACAACGCAGGATCCAGGAAGCCTCTCCAGCAGGAGCCTGACCTAAAATACACACAACCTTGAACTGTGCCATGTACTGAAGTGACATGTTTGGAATTACCCCTGGCACCAAGGACGCCTTATATATAGCATCTTCCCGCATTTTCAGTGACAGTCACTCCTGCTTCCCCTGTCCAGCCAGGAGGAGCACAGCCTGAACACCAAAGGATTTAGTCCAGCTCCTTTCGGTTCAGAAAGACAAAAAGTCTGATTTCAAGTCTGAAGTCAATGGAAAGATTTGCTGCACTGGGATGAGGCTCAAGAAACTGGTCAGTTTTCACCTCTGGCTGGCTTTGAGAGGTTTATGGGTCAGATCCAAAGTCAGCTGAAGTCAACTGAAAGGCTCCTATCACTTCAACATGCTTTGGATTCAAGCCAGTACCAGCACTGGGAGCAGACAAAAGTTTGAACTGATCTAACCTTCACCAATCGCTGACACTGATTTTGACCTTCAAATGGCTCAAAATTATTGCATTCCTCTTCTTCTGGCTTCCTAGTTGCCCCTGACTGTCTGGACTGGACCAAAAACACTGAGCAACTGAGGGCGGGCCTCCTCTTAATATATTTCCAGTGTGCCTAGAAAGAGGCATAAGAAACCTCACATTATAGCATCCAATTATTATTTCCAGGTTCTGAAAACAGAAACCCTATCAGGATATTCTCTAGTGCTATGGGCTTACTGTAACCAAATAGGCAAAATATCATCCAAATATTCTATACCCCATTGTGCTAGGGGCTGCACAGAAGCAGGCACGGTTCCTGCAGAAGAACCTTGTCTAAACAGTCAAGGGAGACAACATCCGAGAGAGAGAGAAAGAATGGGGAGACTGCCATGAAGCAGCCGGTAATTTCTGGTGCCCAACTTGAGGCTTTTAAAAAGTGCACTGCTTTTCAAAGAGCATCAACCACTGCCTCTGAAAACCAGGCCCCTTTCAGGTATCTTTTATAGGCTACCTGCCAGCTAAGAGGTTCAGTGACCCTAATAATCTTGACCAGAGGCATGAAGTCACTTGTCCAGGGTCACCCAGACAGTCTGTCCCAGAGCCAAGCACTTGAACTTAACATTTGAACCACAAAACCAACCTTCCTCACTTGCAGATATAAACCAGGCTCTAATTTCTATTAACATTTGCTTAACTTCACCTACTCTCAACAAGGTCTTGCAGCTCTCAGCTACTGCAGGCCATTGTGGTTTATCTGAGCTCCCCAGGCACAGATAGCACACAGCAGCCTGTGAATGAAGTGATTCATGCTCTGAAGGAGAAGGCGGCACTGTAGGAAGACTACCGGGAAGCACTGCCTCTTTAAGCAGTGGGTTGAACTGCAGTCATAATGCTTTGCACTGCTGCTTGTTCAATGCGCTTTACAAAAGTTGGTGTTAGTAGCCCCTGGGGAAGTGATGGCATTGGAAACAGAAGGTAGGTATCCTGGCCCCAGACCTACGTGCTACTCGGCAGACTGCACTGTTTCTCTGGGCTACACCAAAATAAGACCTTCCCAAGAGAGTGGCTGTGGGAGTGGCAGGGGGCACTGCACCGGAGATGAAAGCTGTAACTGGTTTCTGCTGGCTCAGGTACAGGTTTAGTGGTAAAGGCAATAGCCTGGTAGTCCAGAGACCAGAGCTGGATCCCTGATTATCACTCTTCTGTGAGATAGAGATGGGAGATGCACCCAAGATAGAACTGGGGAAATGACTGCAGAATTGGGCAAGGGAGAGTATCTGCAGCTCCAAGGAGTGAAATAAGGTGGCTTCCCTTTCAAGCACAGAAAAGCCTGCCACAGAGGATGCCTTTCCCATCCTGATGAGGTGCTGCCAAAATATCCTTGGCTCTCTCAGCAGCCGGGGAAAGCTCTAGCCTTGGAAATGGTGTGTGCATGACAGTCTGAAGACTTGCAGTTTGCACCAGAGAGGGAAGTTTTATCTCCCAACTAGAAGCCCTGAAGGTAACCAATTGCTTCTGGTTGTAACTCACTCCCCAACTTTCCCAGGCTTGTAGTTTTAGGTCTCATGTTTCTGACTTTCCTTTACCTCCTGTCCTAAGTGAGCAAACAGACCGCACTGAGGAGGACCATTGTGTCAGCTGCTGGAGCAAGAAACCCAAGCAGTACTTTTGCCACACCTCTGTCTTAAGAGGGCAGCTGTAAGGAGCCAGGACTGAGATGGTGCTGCTGGTCAAGAGAAGCTGGCATACAGATTTTACTCCCTCAACAGAATTAATAACAGTTTCAGGGCAAACCTTCCCAGGCCTGGACTACCTTTGAACCAGGACATGTGCAGGGATGTTGTAGTGTCCCGCACAGCAGAGGCCACAGAGGATGCTCAGTTGCAAGGGACAGAAAATTTACCCAATGGAGCAAGAACAGGATTCCAAGCAGTGGTTGGAGAGTCAGGACTCCTGGGTTCTCCTCCCACTGAAGATCAATCAAAGATCTTCAAATTTAGGTTCCCTAAATAATATTGGTGATCATCTTCCAGCAGCTTCAAGCAACCTGAGCAAACAGTCAATCCCTGCTCCACAGACTAAATGCTAGAGATGGGCTGGGTGTATAAGGAGTATAGCTGCTAATTCAGAAGTGCTTAGCATCCAAAACCCCTACTGAAGACAGTAGGAGCAGCAGGTGCTCAATGCCTCTACTGAAAGCTGGGTATCTCGGCCTCTAAATGCAAATTCTGGTAACTGAGTTTGAATAGTTTAGTCTTTCACCTCCCAGTGCCTGAAAGAGAGGATGGGGAGACTGCCATGAAGCAGCTGGTAATTTCTGGTGTCCGACTTGAGGCGTCTTAAAAGAGTGCCTCAGTTTCCCCATCTGAGACATTACAATAAAGACACATGCCTGTACTGGAGAGTTTGGCATGATGTCATTAAAGGTCTGATCCTGCATAATTAAAGTCTATGGAAGTTTTACCAAGTTCAGGGGGAGCTGGATTGGGCCCTTAGACCGCATCCACATAAGCGTGGACATTTGGTTCCCCGGGGACAACTAGCAGCAGGACACCTTGGGCCGCTGCTAGTTGTCACCCAGGAACACCTGTGCTACATACCCTCTTATACGCAGCAGGATAACCTGGGTGGGGGAGGGGAGGCTGGGCCAGCATTGGGCTGACTCCAGCAGCCTTGCCTGGGGGCCTCCTGGGGCTGCAACAGTGGCAATCCTGCTGCTTGGAGCCTGGCCAGCAGCTGGAGTGTGGCTGTGGCCGGCCAGGCTCCTTTTTTCATTGGCATGTGCTGCCCATATGTGCGCCACTCTACTTTTTTTTTTAAATGGGTTTTTTGATCCCTAGACATCCAGGGGTCAAAAAAAAAAAAAAACACCTCTTGTGCTGCACCCTTGCAGCTTGGAGAACAGCTGAACGTGCGGTTTGTGGCATTGCAGATGTGTCTGCGGCACCACATACTGCACAGTCATACTCATCTGGACGCAGTCTTACTGGCTATATGTAAATGTAGATTATGATGTTCCCCTTGTCTGCTTAAAGTGTAATGTTTTCTGGGGCAAGAACTCTCCCTCTCTGTGTGCATGTGCCTTGCCTAACCAGTGGCAAGGTGCCCATACACTATTGAGAGACAGGTGTATTTATGTTAACACAAATAAAGTCAGACAGAAGTTGCCATAGAAAGCAGATCACTGCTACCTGTCTGAAAAGAGCCCTTGCTCTTTGCTATCCCACTTCCTTTTCTTCCATGCTGGTCTCTCTCCCCAGACTAGAGGACTTAAGGGAACCATTTGGGTAACCTAAAAATGGAGATACAGCCCCAGGTCTGACATTGGGTCACATTTGATAGCTTCTCAGGTTTCAAGGCAGTGCACAACTAGCTCCTTACTGAGCAGCCCTCACCTCTGAAGTTCACCCACATGGGAAAGTCCAGGAGGATAAATAGTATCCCCCACCCCCTTCCCCCTGGACTTCACACAAACAATTTATTTGTTTGTGAAGATTTAAGTATTGTTTTCTCACTCTTTTAATCATCTTCTCTGATCAGAGCAAAGGAGTTCCGGGAATCAAAGGAGGAAAAAAAAAAAAAAAAAATGCACTCCCAGACTGAGCAGGGTCAGGGTATCACTGCAGCTTGCAAAATGGACAGAAACAAGCTACAATACTTAACATCCAAAAGGTCCTATTACACTATAAATAAAAGATTCATGCTGTATCTCTACCCAGGGCAAGAGTCTAAGATGCTAAATATCTCACAAGAAAAGCTCGTCTGCCAAAATGTCCACCCTGGTCTCTAAAACTAAGAAGTTCCTCTAAGCATCCAAACCATTGGGGCTTATCCAAAATGAACTGAGGTTCATCCAGCAGTACATAATGACCATTTCAGAAGGTTCTGGCCATGGCCCTGCTGGCTTTGATAGGAGATATGTGAAACTCATGAGATACTTTGTAAACATCA
>NW_005842615.1:78878-86502 GCF_000455745.1 Alligator sinensis | reverse complement strand
GAAAGAGTTAGCACTTGTACAGAAAAGAAGCAAGGGACTGGACAACGCAGGTTGCATTTAGAAGGCACTAGGGAATGTGTCATCCAGATCTAAACAGAAGCCATGGGATAGGGTGAGAAAGAACAGAGAATAGCTTGGATGACACCCAACCAGGTGGCCCATCAAGAACATCTTGCCAAGGTCAATGACTTTCATGGGATGGAGGGTCACCTTCGGATTAGAGCAAGAGACTTGGAAATGGGACTCCTTGGTACTCGTCAACCTCAAATAAAAAAAAAGTCACAAACTCTCTCTCGGCTTCATTCTCCCCTTCTTTTCAATGGGGATGATACTTATCCACCTAGGTCCAGAGGGCACTGGTTAATCCATAAAGCCCCTTGAGATCTTTCACATCTCTGTCCAGACAAAGGAGGAGATGGTTCTTTAGGAAAAGAGCATCTGTACAACCAGCACATTCCTCCCCCTCTCAGGGAAAGCTAGTCAATGGAGCGGATAAATTGGCACTGTCTAATGGAGTGAATGATTTGAAAGGTTTCAAAGAGACTAAAATAAATGGAGTCAGGAGCCAAGAAAAAAAGTCTCCTGTGAGCAGCAATGACTACCATATGGCTGAAAACCCACAGCATGCTTGGCACTGGGTTTTTAGTGGCCTCTCTCAGATGGACATGTAGAGGCACAATTCTGGATTCAACTGCAAATGAAATGACTTTGATGGAGTCATCTTTGTCCAAAGTGAGAATTTATCAGCATCACAAAACTGTTACATGATTGGACCCAACAGGAGGTGAGAAGAGGCCCCAAATTCAGTCCTCAGAGGTAAACTGGCAGAGCTGCACTGGGAGCCCAGGGCAGGAATAAGAGGGGAGGCTGCAGATCAATATTGAGGGCATTGACAGAATTGAGTGGGAAGCTAAAGCAGCCTGCCTGAAGGTCCTGATCCTTAAATAGAGCTGGCAAAGCCAGGTAAGGCATTTCTTTGATCTTTGAAGCTTAAAGTCTCAATTGAATGAGGAGCATGCTGGCATCTTTATAGCTTCCCCTGCAGGAGGATCCTGGACCTTTCTTTCCTTTAGCAGCTAAGGGCTGTAGCTCATGCATTTGGAGGAGAATCTCTCTTCGGCTGAAAGGGAGTGCAGCAATCCATCAGCACGGTGCCTCGCCTCATCTTCAAATTGAGGATTTCAGGGGAACCGGCTTAACCAGTCACCCTGGGTGGAGTGCTGCGATGAGTTGGCAGCGCACAGGTTCATTGGCATTAAGGCTCTCCGCCATCTGGAATCACGGCCATCGTTCTCACTACCACGCATATGGTCAGCATCTCCGCGTCAGTAAGGCTTGACCATTAGCTTCAAAGGGAGTCGGGCACATACTCCTCCCAAGCTCCACTAGCCTCCTGGGAGTGGCCTTTGCCCCCCTAGCTAGGAACGATCAGCAGCATGACTCACCTTCCTGCCAAATGGCCATCCTAAACCCACAGCTACAAGTATGTATAGCAGTGCTCAGCCCCTCCACAGCAGTGAATGCTCAGAGCCCCTTTTACCTTACAATCAGACTTCACAACCTTGGGTATACATTATCTGCACTTTCCCCTGGGATCCAGATATGGGACATGTCCTGTTTGCATCAGTGTCAGAGCTAGAAATGAGACCCGTGAGGATTCAAGTAACAATTGCCAAGAGGTTTTTCAGGCTTTGCAGAGGAAGAATCCAGAAGCATCTGATCTCTCTCTCTCTCCAGTTTGATGACTTTAGTTTTCCATTCCTGGGTTTTCTTTTGATCTTGCCCAAGTGAACACAGAAATTACTCCACTTGCTTCCACACTCACTCACCTCAGTGTAAATCAGGAGTAGCCTCCCAGGGAGAAGTGGAAGTAGCCTGGCATCAGGTTGGAGTAAGTGAGAACCAAACTGGGTTCCTCAAATGCCAGTGCTGAGGCATAGTTCCAGCTGGGAGGAAGACGCCCATAATCATGTCCTAGGGGCCCACAGTTCAGTTCCCTGCTCCACCAGAGATTGATTGTGTGGCCTTAGCCACGTCCCTTCACCTCTCTATCCATCCATAGGCAACAGGAATCACTGCCCTGCCCTTCCCCTGCCTCACAGGAGTGCTGTGAAGAGAGAGATGCATTGAAGGCTGGAGGCGACTCATTCTATGGCAACAGAGGCCAGAGAAGCCTCTTAGGGGAAGAGATGACCTCGTTAAGACTGAGGCACTGGGCAGGAACCTGGAGATGTGGCCCTGCTGTTCAATTCTTGTCAAGTCACTTCTCAACACAGTCTCCCTGACTATCTGATGGAGGCAATGACAGACTTTCCTTTCCCAAAGTGCTTTGCAAACCACAGAGAGAGGCTGCCTGCAGAAGCGGAGCATTATAAATGCAGGCAGGCCGTGGTGCTGCAGATGGGCCCTTGCTATGAAGGAGCCAGCGCTGTGCAATGATCTCGTATGAGCTAAAGGGGTCTGAGGCTTCCACACCTTCAGCTTAGCATGGGTTCCTAGCTCAGTGGTCCTGCTCCCTCTTGGGAAGCAGCATAGCAGTGCAGGTGAGACTCAGTATTTTCCAACGAAGCTATTGAGAGCAAAGGCCACGGTTAAACAGGAAGGGTTGGTACAGCTAGGACACACAGTGAAGGGCCTGGTCATATACTTCTCTTTGCTCATTGCTTTTTTAAGAGTCTGTTTCCTTGCTGGCTGAGAGAACATTTGGCTCAGTGCCCAACACCTGCACTGACACACTGACCCACTTACGGCTGTGAACCTTGACTGCTCACTGCAGGGATACATTAACAAGCAGCTCTTCGTGGGCCCTCCCTTCCCCCCACCAGGACTGGGTTCAGATCCCAATGGCAGCATCCTGGTGACCATCCTTCTTGAAATGCCATGCTGCAGCTCCATGCCACTAACAAGAGCATCTTCATACCAGAGAAACCCTCACCCAGCAATGCTGGCCATCCAGCCGGCTCCAAAGCCTGGCTCAAAAGGTCAGCAAAGGAACACAAAGCGAGAGACCCTGCAGAGATGAGTCAATGGTGCAAGAAAGGCCAAGAGATGGGACGCAAGGGGAATGAAAGCATCTGGACTCCTGGATTAACAGTGGAATGGCATCCTCTCAGTACAGAGCAAGGGAGGGGAGTGTGGAACTACAGAGAGAAACAAAGGTGGCGGGGGGAAATCAGGACATGAGATAGAGCAAAGATGGGGAGTAGAGGAAAGAGGTGGACGATGGGGGAGAGAGAGAGAGAATGAAATGCAAAGGGCCTCCCCCTTCACTATGCTGATCCCCGTGTCACCAACATCTGGGCAGAGCATGTGCAGGATAATGCCGCTGGTGCACAACTAGAGAATGCTGGGCTGCCAACATGTCACACCAACTCTGCGCCAGAAGTCACTTAAGTACAAGTCCCGTGAGGATCAGCCCCAATGCACACATGTGGGGAGGTGTGCTGTGAAGCTCAGGAAGGCCCTATGCTAGCAGTATAAGGACAGACTGTTCCTGGATTGTGGCTAAAAGTACTGGGAACCGACCAGTGCCATGGACAGATGGTGCAGATGTTTGAAGGAGGGAGCAGGATGACCCTGAAGCTGGATCAATGGATGTAGCAAAGAAATTCTTCTTCTCTCTGAAGACCTGCCCTTCTTGACCGGCACATGAGTTTCCCAGACATTCCTGGACTTGAAGGCTAAATAGGACCATTTTGATCATCTAGTTTGACCCGCTGTATAATACAGGCCAGAGAATTTTACCCAGAGATTCCTGCACTGGGTGCAATAACACAATCCTACCAGAACTCATTAGAGGGGATGAAGATATCTGAGGCTGGATTACAGAGCCAGCTTTCCCAGTAGACTGGACACCAGGAAAACAGACTGCCAGTGAAAGTGTCACTCATTTAATATCCCTTGAGATCTGGGTGGAGAAGGTAGAAACAACCCAGTTTAGCGCTGCCACCTCCAGTGGGATTTCCATAATGTTCCCAATGAAGCTTTGCTCCACAGCAGTGATTTTCAGTCTTTTTTCCATTTGCAGACACCTAAAAAATTTTAGATGGAGATGCAGACCCCTTTGAATTTTAAGTGTGGGTATTCAGATACTTTCTGTTGATTATAGTCATCTTTCATGAAACCCTGAGACAGTCTGTGGACCTGCAGGAGTCCACAGACCACAGGTTGGAAACCACTGCTCTACAGCAAAGGTCCTTGTTTTATTTTACTGTGGATATTCTGAGCATGACCCTAGTACTGGTGGCCCTGTGTGTTGCTCCAGTGCCCCCTGCATGGACTCTACATGCTGGCCCTTTACTAGGAAATAGTACTTGGACCAACTGCAGCTTCTCTCCTCCAAGGAACTTGGGATGTCACCTTTGCAACCCTCAGCATTTTAAAATTTTAGAGATAAGGAAAATGAAGCACACAGAGAAGCAAAATGGTCCACAGTAACTTGGTCAATGGTAAAGCCAAGAAAGACAGCCCAGGCCTCCTCCCACATCTAAAACATCTTCTGGCCTTTCTAAGTTTTGCAAGGCAAACACAAAGCAGGAGCAACTACTACCAAAACCAGAAAGTTGCCCATGGCCCCTTCTCAAACATCTCTAAAGGTTGCAAAGGAGGCCACTGATCTGCACAGTGCCCCCAGGTGATGCCCTGCTCTGCAGACATGCTCCTCTGTTTGAATCCTGCAGCTCCTGAGCAAGTGGAGATCAGCATAGGGCCCCCTCTCCTCCCTTTGCTCCTCTCTGAAGTAGAAGGCTCTATACTGGAGGGTCATCATCCTCTGTAAAAGGGAATTGCTTCTCCCCGATAAATCCTTCATGCCCCCCGCCCCCTTCCACATGCAGGTGTTGGAGAACAGCCTACAACAACAGTTGTCATGGCTGATCCTGGCAGACTCAGAGCACTGCTTGCAGCCAGGAATGTAACACAATGCCACCATCTACTTCTGAGTAGCAAAGGCTTGAGCTGTACAAGCCAAGCACTGGAACTGTGGTCCCGTCTCCTGCAGGCTCCATGCTCCCATACGACACTCCAACCTTCCCTCACCAGCCCAACAGGATCGGGCAACCACTGTGCCATTGCCCCACTTACGCCAAGCTTGGCCACCTCCCCAACAGATTCCCAAGATGCCCACTCCGTCTTCCCAACTTGTTTTCTTGAGCCATGCTGCAGGTTCACTGTTGTGTTGTTTCAAGCTCCGAAGGACACCATGTCCCCGCTCCACAAGCACTCAGAACTGAACAGGGTCAGCCTTCTTCAAAGCCAGTTGAGTTTTCCATTAATGACTGCACATCTAAGCACTGGAAGCAGCCATGACGTCCAAGTTCTCCACACCTGAATCCACAAGTTATGGAACTCCATATACTCTCCTGACACCCGGTTTACTGAACAGAGGGAACAATACTCGGTTTTCAAAGATCAATGACTTCCTGGGCAGACGATCATCTGGACAAACTTGCAGACCATCGGGCCCAAGATGGTGGGAACTGCAACCAACATATTAGAACCACTCCATGTTCAACACCTGTCCTAGGAGGTAGAGGTGACATGATGCATAGTCCAAGCACCCCTCACACAGCACCAGTGAAGATGTCTTATCTGCTCTCGCTGGCAGACCCGAGCTGGTTAGATGCATGGAATGAGCTTGCCAAGGACATCCATAATCCAGTTCAATTTACATCATGGGGAGCAAGACTGTGGGAGCTCCTGATGCCAGACTGAGAAAGGACAACCCCATTCATCAGCAGCTTGTTGACTACAACTGGAAACTGTCTATCAATGGGACTGTAGATGAAAGAAAAGCTAAGAGGTTATGTAACCACATTCTGGCAGGGAGATGAACTTCAGGGTATCAGGAGACCGGAGATGGAGGAGTTCAAGGCAGATGTCTGTGCTGATCACATGCCCTCACACTGGGCTTCCACTGGGATTTCAGGATCGGATGGTTTAGTAATGCATGAGAATGTAGCCAGCCATCATTTGTGTTTTAAGACAGCACGGGGCTCAAACTGTCAGAGCCAAATTCATGCCTGGTGCAACTCCAGTGACATGGGTGATGTTTACATCAGGGATGAAGCTGGCTCCTGAAGTGGCAGCATCAACATACTTATTTGCGACAGTCTTAAAACAGACAGGTCCAATGGAAAGATTACCATGGACTCCAATGGGCTTCGGATCAAACTGTCTCTGTTCCCATTGAATGGGATTTATGGCTAGCTACAGGACACACGCCGAGTCTGGAATGGCTGGTGAGAAAAATGAATTTGAGTTTCCACAGTTGAAGTGATCATGCATTGGGCCGTCCCTATAACATTACACAAGAGGCGCCACCAGTTATCACAGGCCTGGGCAGCAACACTTATATTGATTGTTAAGTCTTGCTTTGATCCATGTCTTTTCCCTCCTAGAACACTTAACAAGGGAACAAGTTACCAATATGCCCCCCACCACTTCCAGAAGGCAGCCGTTGGTCCCTTCCAGGGTATAATCCTCAGAGAACTGATGGGGAAGCGGGATGGAAAGAAGTGTCACTGTCACTGGTAAAGCATTGTGGGACTTCTACCTGTGGCACGATGCACAGGCAGAAGACTTCAGCCTCCTCTAGCCTGCCGATTTGCATTAGTGATTTTACTAATCCAGCCAGCCACACACCAGCAAACCACTGCAAGTCCACGGGTGCACTGTGTCAGTTTGAGCTACAGCCCGTTCCAGTGACAAAACTCCCCTTGATTTCAATGCGGTTTGGCTCACTGGACTGCATTCTGCTGGGATTTATGCCCTGTGCAATCCCAAACCATGGCAGGTGGGGAGCCAAGAGCACAGCCTGGCTGCTTCCTTCTGGCACCACTCAGGCAGGCAATAATAGGAGGCAAGTTGGCCTTGGGACTGTCAACTGCATTCATCACTGCCGTACAGCGGAGAGAGATCCATCATCTGTATCAGCAGTCAGCAACGATGGCAAAGCACAGGCTGCTTTACTGGAGCTGGGCGAGGCGTTCTGTGCATCTTAAAAGCCAAGGATGGCCCCCGATGCATGCAATCCCTTCCCTGGGACAGATGCGACCGCTGCTGGGGAGCAGAGTCAGAGGCAGTCTGCAACCCGCAACTGGCCGAGTGAGAGAGAGGTTCGAGACTCAAAGAAGTTTCAGGGCTGCTGTCCATTTGCCTGTCTAATTCCCACCTGATGGTGGTTTAGGGGTCCAGCAGCAATGAGCCGCTGGTCTCAAATCTTAGTCATGCTAAGGAGCTATCAACACAACCGGCACCGTCAGGGGAGAAACAAGCTTGGACCGGATCCAGCCTAGTGGTGCTGACTATCAGCTCCATCCAGCCCAGGGGGGCTATCAGCAGGGCCGCCAGGGGAGCCAGCCCAGCTGCTGCGCTCTTCTGCGGACAGAGAGAGGCCTCCATGCCCGTCAGCAGCATTGCTTCACCACCCCCGAGGGCGGGCGTCCTTGTGCCAGCGAGCGTGGGGAAGCAGGAACGGGCAGAGGGTCCCCGCTGGGCAGCAGCTCCCAGGAGCCGAGGGAAACAAGGCAGCCTCCCCGCTCAGCTGCAGCGGGGCAGGCGCCTGGCTCTCCTGCGGCCGCCCCGCGTCCCCCCTCGAGGCCCGGGTGCCCCCGCAGCGCCCCCT
>NW_005842615.1:73955-77762 GCF_000455745.1 Alligator sinensis | reverse complement strand
GGTGGCTGGCCGGAGCACCCCGGGTGGATGCTTCCTGGGAGCCGCCTGCATCGCCCGCCGGTGGGCTGCCCCGAGCCCTGCCCCGAGCAGCGAGCAGAGGAGGCAAGATGTGCCCAAGCCACCCCCGACGCCCACCGGACTGAGATCTCGCTGGGTTCAGCCTCACAAGCGGCCGGGTTTTCAGTGCAGCAGGGGTGCCAAGCTCTCCAAAAGCGCGTCTCTCAGGGACACCTGGCACTGTCTGTTCTCAGATGCTCAGACTCAAGGTCCAGGTTGCCCCCATAGCCTGTGTAAGGAAGGGCTCTCACCCCCTCTTACTGTGCGGCAGGGGCAAGCTGCCCCAGTCACACTTTTGGGCTTGGGTGGAGATGGATATACCCCAGATCTGCAGAGCAGCGTAAGGAAGGGGATTTCTTGCTTTGCAATTGCAGCGGACGTGCCTGCCTTCAGTGACCTCCCCAGATGAAATCCTTGAGCACATGCACTTGCTGGGCCCGTTCCAAAGCAAAGAGAATAGAGTCCTTGGGCTTCTGTAGTCTTGTAATTCCAGCAAGGCTCAGCATGACTGGAACATCGCTCCCCGCCTCCTCCTTATCATCAGCCGCACAGACTTGTTGCTTCCTGACTTGTGTTCAGTGGTACACTTTTGGGGGAGAGGAGCTGTCTCTCACTACATGTTTGTACAGCACCTCGCACAAAGGGGCCTTGATTGTGACTGGGGCTTTTGGGAGCAATATGAATAAATCAGGAGCTGTAATAATGAGCGCGCTGGTTTTAATTCAGCAACATAACATGGTAATCTCATTGAGTTTAATATTATGTGTTTAAAGTGATGTATGTGCTTATGTACCGTGTTGAACTGGGGCAGTGCCAATAGGCGGGCACAATCGTTTCTGTGCAAGTGTGCACACCTGCTTGTGTGTACATGTTCTCACAAGCAGGTTGGTGTGCAAGTATGTATGTGACAGCATGTGGATTTCTGCTAGAGACTGTGTCTGTGGGCACAGAAAAGAGAACTTGTTTTTGCTTCCTTGGAGCCAACCTGAAACAGTACATGTTTATGGTGTGTACTTGTGAGAGTCTCTGTGACTGTTGCTTATGTGTGCAAATATGTACCTGCATGTATTTGCACATATACCTACATGTGAACTTGTGTGTTAAAGAGTTCATAGATCATAGAAAAGTAGGGCTGGAAGAGATCTCACAAGGTCATCTAGTCCAGCCCCCTTCTCAAGGCAGGATCATCCCTGACTAAACCATCCCAACCAATTGCCTGTCCAAGCTGCTCTTGAAAATTTCCAGGGATGGAGATTCCACAGCTTCTCTAGGTGGCTTGTTCCAATGCTTGGCCACCCTCATAGTTGGAAAGTTTTTCCTAATCTCCAATTTAAATTTACTTTTCTGCACCTTGAGGCCATTGCTCTGAGTCCCATCCCCTACGGCCACAGAGAAAAAAGCCCATCTCCACCCTCTACCCTTTCAGGTATTTGAAGACTGCTATTACATCCCCTCTCAGTTTTCTCTTATCCAGAGTAAATAACCACAGTTCTTTCCAGCCTTTCATGCTTTCCAAGCATCTGATCATTTCCACTGATCTCCACTGGACTCTGTCTAATCCGTCCACATTCTTCTTGAAGTGTGGGGCCCAAAACTGGACATGGGACGCAGGGTGAGGCCTCACCAATGCTGAATAGAGTGGAAGATTCACTCCCTTTGATCTGCAAGTGACACTTCTGTCAATACAGTTCAATATACTGTTGGACGTTTTTGCAACGAGAACACACTTTTGGGCTTCATTCAGCTTATGATCTACTGTACCCCCAAGGTCCTTCTCAGCAGTACTGCAGCCTAGCCTGTCATTCCTCGGTCTATTTGTGAATGCAATTATTCTATCCCAAGTGCCAGACTTTGCACTTGTCCTTCTTGAATTGCTTTTGGTTGATTGCAGGTCATGTTTCCAGTCTATCCAGTTCATTCTGGATCATAGCCCTACCCCCTGGAGTGTCTTCAGCTTCAGCACCACCCCATTTGGTGTCATCCACAAATTTGCTAAGCATGCGCTCGATCCCATCATCCAAATTGTTAATGAAGATATCAAACAACACTGCTCCTGGGACAGACCCCTAGGGGAACCCCACTCGATACTTCCTCCACATTCCCATATGACCATGTGTATGGTATCTGAGCCAAATCCTCCAGCCACGTAAGTCAGCCTAGCTGCACAGAAGTCACTGGGACACACCAGCTGCCGGTAGGGCTGTACATGCATGTGGGGCTGGCACATATCAATTATCAAGCCCTGTGTGTTTAGTGGCTTTGCTGGCAGAGCGCAGGAGAGTGCGCTGAGTGGAGCAATCCGCACAGGCTGGGAGGGGACTGACTAAATAAGCTCTTTCCATCTGTAGCTTCTCTGGCTCAGTGCAAGATGAGTTTGTGTTGGAAAAAAGGCACCTGCATTTCAAATAAAGCTCTACAGTTACATGCCCACGCATAGGTCACGTATTCAAAGGAAATGCTTGTTTTTACTTTACTGAGTTGGTTTAATGGGAAATTAAGCCCCTCTTGTAGACACAACGGTTCTGATGTGATTTAAAGGATTTGGCAGGGATGCAATCGAAGCAGAAGAATTTTATGCATTTCTGAAATATAAACCAACAGTGCTGCCTCGGGGAGTCTGTGAGCTCCCTGCCTGCAGCCCGGCCTGTCCCTGTGCCAGAATTTCACCGCTGAGCGGATTTGCCATTGGGTCACCCAATAAACTCTTTTCCAGCTGACCTGGTGACCCAAACATGATTTCACTGAATCAGACTTGGTGAATCAGGGATTTCAGTTAATGACTATTGTGACATTAATGAATCAAACCCTGTCTGCGTGCTGGCCAAAAATGCAAGGGTTGACTTCAGTGCAGCTGGATATTTGGTCTTCGGGTTTCATGTCACACCTTCCAAACTGCTGCAAAGAGCTTCAGTTTAATCCCCGCTGAGGAGAGCCCTTCCATCAGGCCGATAGGGAGAGCAATGGGTAGCAGCCCAGGGCTCTTACCTGGGTTTCTCCCTCACACGTCACAGTGAGAAAGCAACAAGTACAGCAGAGAATCTCTTGAAGAATTTCCTTCTGTGAACCTGGTATCATCTTCATGGGCATGTGGCTGGGCATTGATGTGGAAGCTGTTTTAGAGTGGACCCACTATCCCAGTTCATGAATATGTATAAGGAAGGGATATACATATAAAGAAAGTTCTGGGTGTGACTAAACTTCATCCAACTGGAAGACCTGGTGGCAACATGGTGGGGCTACTCATGGCAGGAGAAGCTCCAATAAAGTACCACAATGTTGCAATCTTCAGAGTAAGGCAAGAATAGGGTGCCTCAAAACCTTGGCCCCAACTGCTTTGTGGGCACTCCTTGGTTGGAGCAGGGCCGGATTAATACATAGGCAAACCAGGCACATGAGCTGCAGGCGGGACCTGATACTTCCCTCTGCAGCGGTGCAAATGGCCCCATCATCTCGCCGCATCCTCTCCTGGATGCCTGGGGGAAAGGTGCTGCTAGGTAAATATAATTACTTTTCAATTTTGACCCAGTTCTCAATCTCATTCACTCACTTGCCAGCCATCATGAGCAATACAAAACAGGCAAGGATACTCATTTGCATGCCTATTTTGCATATATCTGGACTATGCAAATAAAACGTGCCAATTAGTCCTCCCCTCACTTAATACACATTGTTCATCATAAGGTACCAGTGAGAGAGTGAGAACCGGGTCGCACACCTCCATAACGCCAGCACCAGGAGGGTATGAGGATC
>NW_005842615.1:68989-73924 GCF_000455745.1 Alligator sinensis | reverse complement strand
TCCCTCCCTCAGCCCAAATCTTGGAGTGGGCACCTGGTCCCTACCCTGCCCACCCTTGCCCAGGGCCTGCTAAATGATTAATCCAGCCCTGGGTTGGAGAATGGCTAAGGGACATCACCCTTGCTGAGATGTTAGGCAGTCAGCAGGAGTTTTTATCTGTTTCCCTCTGGCAGAAGCTACAGCTATTGAGGCACTGAACGTCTGGACTCGGTCTGCCCTTTGGATTCTGTCTTAATGGTCTAAAGCAGGGATTGTAGGTCTTGGGCAGCTTCTGCTCCTCCATACACTTGACTGGGTGCATGAATCAAAGGTCTTCATGTGATGGTTGCAGGATTCTGTACAAGCAGATTCATTAAGCACCTGACTATACTTCTTGTACACTATAATCCAAAGGATCAATGGCTGCCAAAAAATAATAAATAAGGAAGAGGCCCAGTTTAAGTTGAAGTAACTCAAACAATCCCCTAAGGATCTAACTTTTGGAGACCTGGTGCTATTAGAGGTGATCCCAAATCACTACCCCAAATTTGGCACCCTTAAAGTCCAGAGGTGGTTGGACTCCAGATTCAGCTCTGAGCCCTCTCTCTATGGCAAATTGACCCAACCCTCTGCAGTCTGAGCACTATATATATATATATATATATATATGTGTGTGTGTGTGTGCTCTGTATATGGGGAAGAGCTAACATCCAGATCTGCATTTGGCATCTCAGTGCCGTACAGCTCCCAGCACAACAAGACCGCGGCCTGGTGGAGGTCTCCAGTGCCACCACAAAGCAAATGATAAATACAACCATCATCTTTGCTGTGCTGACTTGGCACCCCACATTCAGGTCAGATCTCCCTGTCTGACACCAGTATCAGGACAAGGGAGGCACACTCCATACCACTGCAGGTCTCAGCATGCTGGAAGGACAGTTAGCCTCGTGTTTCATATCTGTGCAAATTCCCTTGAGGGGAACATGTCTCCCAATATAGAGGCCCATAATGGGCCTCTACATTGGATGCAGTGACGCCCCACCTGAGCACTAGTTTGTTCTGTATTTCTGTGAATTCAAGAGACATTGAGTTGAGTGTGTTCTAGAAGCAGAGAACTGGAAGCTGAAGCACTTGAAAAATAAGCTTTTCATTTCATTTCCCTCACTCCCTTGCCAAGTTGGGCACCTTCCTACTGCCTGATCCCTTACTCTGGGGGGCTGAGAACCACCTCACAACCCCCTTTCCCATCCCCCTGGGCTGCTACTGGTCCCCACAGCCCAGAAACCCTGCCATGGATTCAACCCCTGCCTGAATCCATGACTCAGAGATCCCAAGAGGGGCCAAGGGCACATTTAATACAACAGTGTTTTTGTATCTAATCTCTCCTCCCGCTCCATTTGTTCTTTGCAGCCACATGGTAAGGAAAAAAAAACCTGTTTCTTGCAACTGGCCTAGAGAGTAACCGAACAGTTCTTCCGTGTGTGGGCAGCTCGGGATGGACTGAGCCAGTGCCCAGTCTGGTTTCTGGATGTAGCCCTCAAGGCACCTGCATGGTCTGCTGCTGCACCAGTTCACATGGCTGAAAAACAAGGTGAGCCGACTGCTCTGCACTGAGAGGACAGAGAAGGGGCAATGGAGAGGCAAAGAAAAAAGCCTGAGGATTAAAGTCCACTCCAGCCCCTTCCAACAACACATCACTTGCACACTTGACTGGGTGCTGCACAGTACAGCAGCCCTCCGCCTGACACTGGGAAGAGCTTGCAAGGATCTCTGAGAAGTCTCATTTCTGCTTGGGTGCCCTCATAAGACATACAGGAAGGTGCAGGTTTCTTTAGACAAACCACCCCTCTTGCGTGACACCCAGACAGCATATTAAATCCAGGCAGCTCAGTTCAGAGCTCATGTATCTTTGACTAATTGTGGCCCTCCTTGAATATCTTCATTGCTAAACAGGAGAAGTCCCTGCCACATTTTTCTGTCCTTTTGTGGTATCTTAATCTACTGCTAGAAGAACTAGTGGGAAGAAATCAAACACACACACACACACACACACACACACAGTGTGAAGCTCTGCTTGAATGGCCAAGTGCATTCGGGTGGGTTTCCCCCTCCTTTGATGCCTCCCACATCAATCATTTCTGGAGGCAGAACTCAGGCCTCCTGGAACTAATACCTAGGTTCTCCGTACTACCTTACCAAATCATAAGGCTTTGATCTTAACTGAGGCATCTGTGTGCCAGGGGCACACGTGTGATAATAGATCCCAAAGTGATTTCTTATCCTTATTTGGTATATGGGGAAAATGAGGCGCTATACAAAACATGACATAATTTGCCCAGATCTCCCGATTGAGAGAACCTGCCCTGCCTGCAGGTTCCCCTGGCCTTTTTTCTTTCTTTCAATTTATTTCCATATGAAAGGCAATGGTGCAGGAGAGCAAAAGGGGAAAAATCCCTGTTACATCTTGTATTACTAGAAAGTACCTTACATTTTTTCAGTCTTCAGGACCTTTATTGTTAAAGAAAACAGCCAGTGAAAGAAGAGCAAAGATGCAAGAGCGGGGCAGGCCACAAGAGAGAGGCAGCTGTGCATTGATATAGAATGGCCCTGCTGCCCCTAAGCTGGCAGCGGGCAGAGAGACTGCTACATTAAACAGACTCTGCCTAGGAAATTAGATGATATCTCACATTAAAAAATTGCATTATCCAGCTTGTTTGGATGCAGGCCTGGGAATCAGCTGAGACAGGGGAAGGATGCACTGACTTGATTCCATTGAATGTCTCATTCCAGATATTTTGGGCTGTGTTTTGCTGCTTCTCGGCCTTATAACGCAATTGGCTTCAAAGGGGTGGGATTCCCCAAGAGCACCAGCACATAAAATAGATATTTGCCAAATCAGGTTCAGACAAGGTTTTGAGGACAGCTCTTGAGATCTTGGTACTGCTGATTCCAGACATGAATCCTAGTCCTGAGCTCGCAACAAACCCCATGCAGATCCCCTTCACATCCAGATTTAATCTCACTCAAACCCAACGCCAGATCTCATCCTAATCTGGACCCTCTAACCTGAATCTCAGTATGGCTCCCCAAGCTGCCTCCTCAGCTCTTGTCCCAGCTTTCCCGCTGTTCCTACCCCGTGTTTCTCAAAGGCAAGAGAAGTATTTTTGTTCACATCCTGTAGCCAGGTTGCCAGATCAAAAATAAAGAACAAGGAGAGGCAGAAACCCAAGGATGTATGTTCCAGTTCAGAAATGAACACATTTAAAATAGCCCTTCCAACAGCTCAAAGCCAAAGAAAGAGTGGAAAGGATCTAGCCGAGGCAAAGCTGGCTAAGCGTGCGCTCCACTTGCCTTGCCTTGAAAGGCTGGCAGCAGCGGGAAATGGACTCCAGCCCAAACATTCAAGTTCTGCTGTCCCCAGCCAAGCTCTCAGGCCTCCCACCTGACGAGGACGGGAGATTCTCTCCCAGGCCTGAGGATGAGTCAAACCTAGCTGGAAAGACTGACACAAGAAGTCTGACTGGGCCTTAATGGATGTTGGGTTTGTTCACTAGACCAGGGCTCAAGATACCTGGCATCAATTTCTTGCTCTGGCACAGATTTCTTCACTTGGCACTTCTGGGCCTCAGTTTCCCATCTGTAAAATGCAGTCAACAGCACCGCAGCAGCCCAGGGGCACTGTAAGGATAAATGCACTAAAGATGCTGTGGTCCTAGAGACCACGCAAGTACCTCAGACAGATAGATGGGCTTCTGTGTTTTTGCAAAGTGCAGTCCCATGCTGAGCTGGGATTTCAAGCTGGCACGTTTGTCGGATAAATCAGTGCAAACTGGTTTGAGGGGAGATTGTAAATGAGTCGGGCCTGATCCCGCTCCCTGTTACATCACCATCAATTCACTAACTGTGCTGAAGAAATGAATTCGTTTAAAAGCACAAAAAATAAGATCAGGATCAGGCCCGCTGGCTGGCTTCCTCCGACAGACACAACTTTTTTGGAAGCCGTTATTACCCTGCTTCGAAACTCACCATTTCTGAGAGGTCTACAAAGTCTTCCCAGTACCCAGAGAGTTGGTGGACCACAGACACATCACCACAGCAGTCACAATTTATCCTCCCCTTCCCTATTTATTCTGTCCATCTCTCATGTCCAATCCTGTACTTAGACCTGAAGCTCTTTGGGGCCAGACCCTGACAAGCAGGGTGTAGCACAAGAGGACACCACCCCACCTCACAGATCACCACAAACCCACAATTCATGCATACAGCACAACTGTGCATACATCACGTTAACGAGTTTACTTGCTGCTTGGACGGTGAGTGTGTAGAAGTGTGTAGTTTGCACTTCACTTGGCTTCCTACTTCAGCAAAACATTACAGTGCAATGAAGTCTTTTTCATTCCAGCTGGGCCCAAATTGCAGCTCCGGTAAACTTGGGGGGGCAACTTGAATCTGGGGCCAAATACTGTTTCATGGGCGATTCTCTAATTAAAAATCTGATGCATCAGAAGCCATGGCCCTTAATGAGTTTTTCAGTCTTGGTCAAAAAAAATAATCATTGCAATTTACAATCCATAGCTCCCATGATGTCACAGAGTCTTGACACCTAAAGACCTTTGAGGATCTGAGTTATACAACTCATTTCTATTCGAAGATGCCAAAACTCCCAAGTGTGAACCAATCCTGAACAAGCCAGTCGCCCTCAACTGGGAACTCTCACTAACCAGTCAGTTAAGGAAAGAAGTAGGGGCTTCTTCTGTTGCTCCCCTACTTTATGCCCATCTGGGTCTTTTAATGTGACTCTTAGGGATGAACAAAGCAATCAGGGAAAAATCCCCTTCCCCCCACCACTCCAGACCCTGGCATGCTCTGTGAGCAGAGAGACAGCTCTGCAGGGCCCTAAAAATGTACTGGTGCGTTTCTTCCGTTTCTGCTTCTGGCTGGACTGGATCCGGAAAT
>NW_005842615.1:65777-68958 GCF_000455745.1 Alligator sinensis | reverse complement strand
CTGCTTTGCAGGCTGAAGCACCGCTGCTATTTCAACGACGCTTCAGATATACATCCTCATTGCTCCCCTAAACTGGAACCCTAAGCCATTTTAAGGCTTGTCCCCCAACTAGTGGCCAGTAGACACATTCCCTTGGCCATGAAAGGAGCATTCAATAAGTTTCCAGAGCTGTTGCTGCTGCTCCTAGGTTGGCCCAAGGGACTGCTAGAAAACAGTATGGGGCACTTCCAGAAGACATAGGATGATCCAATGGTGAGGATGAAACTTAGAAAACCTGGACTTAAGTCCTTACTCTGCCCCAGGTTTTTAGTATGGCCTTGGCCAAATCACCTAGCCTCTCCTTGCCTCAGAGCTCTGTCTGTAAAAGGGGGACAACAACACTACCTGCCTCTGAGTGTGTGATGGGAACTAGTGCATTAATGATTATGAAATATCTCTGGGAAGAATGCCCCAAGCACGCCCTGCCCACTCATTCCCTCCCCAACCCAGAAACGCTGCTGTGAAGCCGCTTTAAAGTGTCCTGCCTTGGCTGCTCTTAAGACTTCTGCCTCTGGCGCCTGCAGAGGTATGAAGGGACTGTATTGCTTTTGATACCAACCTCTGCAGACAGCACTCCCAGCCTGATGCACCATTCCCATGAGAGCCCCACTGAGCCACTCACAGCTGGCTCCCAATAAAACTGCAGCAAAACCTCACTCATGTATCTCTTGACCTCATGGGGGAACTGCAAACTAGGTCCCTAAAACACATTCCTAAGATTTACAGCCCACAATTACAGTGCATTATATTGTACACACCTGCCTTATACAAGGTTTGCAGGTTCATTCCAGATTAATAAGCCCCATGCAGAGTGCCCCAGCTGGAAAAATGCAGGCAGATTGGCACTCACGTTTAAAAAATACTGCTGGGCTTTACAGGATTGCAAAACTCCAGGCCTGGGTGAGCCTGAAAGGTTGTACAGAGTTTACACATCTGGAATAAACCTGGCGATATAGGGATTCACAGTCCAAATACCAAGGATGCACGCAGACCAAGCAAGCTATTATACACTTCATTTGTTTTCTTCTCAGCCTATAAACTGGTACTGGCTAGGCCAGGGATTCTCAGCCTTTATCAAAGTGTGGAGAACACTTTAATTGCTGTTTTATTTTACGGAAGTCCCACAAGACTCAGCCAAGACTTGGGCTCTTTCATTTTAGCCTTTGTCGAGTCTCTGTCACTGTGTGGGAGATTAGGCATCTGACTGCCCCCATGTAATGGCTGGGACACGGATATACGTTGGTTCTAATAAGCGACTTGTTCACAGCTACACTGAGAGTCCATGGCAGAGCCAAGCGCTGAGCCCAGATCTAATCCAGCCCCTTTACCACAAGGCCAGCCCTTCTCTTCTCCACACCCCTTTCCCTCAGGGGTGGTCTAGACTCTCATGCCAGGATGTCCTCAACACTGCTCTGAACTCCTCATGGGTCCTATCAGCTCCCAAATCTCCCTGGTGGCCTAATGCAGCACTTGAAGAGGGAAATGAATAGTCTCCAGGCACAGCTGTGTTGGCTGGAGCCTTGGCCCAATTTCAAGTGGGAGCCAAGGGCACTTTGCCTTGCTGGCAGCAGTGCCAGCTGAATGCAGGCCTGCTGTAGGGGTCTCAGTCCAGGCCACCACCCCCTACCCCTACAGTAGACCGCAGTGAGTGTCTCGGACCCTGCTGCTGACAGCAGTGTGTCACACCATGGCAGCAGGATAGTGCTGTCTCTTCATTATCCTGCTTTCCCTCCCACAGGCTGATCTGGCTGAAGGGAGTAAGGAGCTGAAAGGGTTTCCCCAACCCTCTGCCTAGCTGGGGCAACCAGGGCTTATTACAGCTTCCCCATCTCCCAGGTGGGGCAGGGAGGGTGTCCCCAGCCTTCCTGTTTGCAATTGCTGAGATAAACCAGAAGAGGAGAAAGTGGGACAAAAAAGGGAGTGGGCAGGAAAATGTGGGGAAGATAGGAAAGAGAAGGGGGGCTGAAATGGGGGAGGCCGGGGTGCCTGGTTCCCAAAGACAGGACAGCCGACAAGGAAAATAAGCAAAAGGTAGAGAAGCTAAAGAATGGAAGAGGAAGAAAGAGGGGAAAAGGGAAGGGAAGACAGCAACAGAGTGGGAAGAGGGAAGGAAACCATGCTGAACCCTCTCTCCTCTCCTCTGTTGGCTCATGGGTTCTCCTTGCTTATATTCTCCAGTCCCAGCCAGGCTCTTGGGAGGCCCAGCATGAGGCCAGATGTTTCCAGTGACTGTGCTGGAGCAGTGCTGCTTCGGTGTGCTCTTCCAGCTGTTTTGTCCTGCCTTGAGCAGATGAGGAGAGAGCAGGTACAGGCGCCACTCATGCCCTTTCATCATCCAGCTGTGCAGGATTTCACCCCTTCATGCCCCGGCCGAACCCTTTAAGACCCACTTCCCCGACAGCAGCAAAATGAAAAGCATCCTCCTTGTCCTCACTGTTCTGTGTAAGCCCCAGAAAGGTATGAGTTTCCTGGGAAAGTACAAGCTCAAGTTCAGCTGCTGGCCCTCTATTGGGAGGGTGGAGGTCTCAGGTTTTATACCGCTCAACTCCTCTTAGCACTGAAGCAATGCATCATCCCTGGGTAGGAATTGTCACTCCCTAGGAAGCTGACAGTTCACCCTGACCCTGCAATGCCAGGCAGCTGACAGCTACTGGTGTCCCATGCTTCATGCCCTGTCTCAGATGCTCTGAGAGTCAACCATCTGAGGGAGGAGACTTGCACACCTGCTGCCTGGCACTGGTTGCCAGTACCAGTGTTGCGGATGATGTTGAATATGCGGGAGGCAAGGCCAAGTTAGTGCATCTTCTGGGATCCAACAGAAGACCCAAGCAGAAGGGCTGGGTTGTCTGGGAGACTGTTAGCGGCTTTCACATTTAGAGAGCTAATCAGACCAAGAAAAGGCTGGTAGTGATCACAAGCCTCTGTCCTGTGAGGCCACATATACAATGAGCTGTTGAGTCTTATTCCACATCACTGAAACCTCTCTGGTCAATCTCCACAGAGCTAGCAAGCCCACCAGAAGACCCATAGAGAGTTAGCATCCTCATTCCCTCATCACCTGGCCAATCACTCTGTTATCTGCCTAGTTGTTTGTCCAGGTCAAAATTCACTGAAAAAAGATATATGGAAAGGGTGAAATTAG
>NW_005842615.1:59467-65746 GCF_000455745.1 Alligator sinensis | reverse complement strand
CTAATAGTACACAAGAGGAAAAAAGCAATAGAAAGAGTGCAAACTGCAACGGGGAAGCAAGTGTGTGTACGCACACAGGTATGTGATTGACCAGTGCTCACGGAGCTAGCCAGGAACATAAGATCCAAGTCCCAGAGATATTCTGTGTCCCCTGCACAAGTCTCTCTGGTCCATCTAAGAAAAATGGAGATAATAGCACTCCCCATGCTGCCTGGACTGCCGTGGAGAGGAAGACCTATGAAGCATTGGATATATATGGAGCAGTAGGTTCCCATCCAAGATGGGAGCCTCATTGCAGTAGACTTGAAGCTGAATGTGAGCTCCTCAGCTAGGGATGACCTCTTATATAGTGTTCATACAGTGCCTAGTGCAATGAGAGCCTGATCACAGCTGGAGTCCCTGGGCACTGCCATAATGGGAATGATAGATCATGAAAAGGGATTGTTCTATCAGGAGGTTACAATCTAAAATGGCCAAGGCAATGAATGGTGACAGAAAGGCAGCACAATCTCAATTTTAAGCAGGAAAATCAGCCGCCAAATGTCATGCAGGAATATGTAGGACAGGAACCCAGGCATCCCGAGTCCCATGCTAGTGTCTTGCACACAAGACCTTCTGTCATGCATTTGCTTGCAGTATCTTCACTTCTGGGTCCGAGCTGTAATGATGGGGATGCTGCTTAGCCAGGATTTTTGGAAAGCCATAAGCCTGCTTACCTGGTTTAAAGCACACTCCATCGATGTGGAAAGAATTTGAAACCACTCTAAACCAAGACAGCCCTCTGGTGGCAAAACAAGGAGACGCTCACTTCCATAAACCAATGTAAATTCATTTTTAAAAAATAGGAAAGGAAAAAGAAACAACATTTAATTGTTGAAACAATTGAAACGAAACAATTAATTGGAACAAAAAAAATCTGGGGTCCTAACTTCACTTATATTTTTTATTCTGAATGCTTCCCTTAACATCAACTATCACATAAGGTACAAAGCAGTCTCCACCATCCCTGCCTCTCATTCTGTTAGCTGGAACAGGAGCATGACTTTTCCTTTGACCTATTGCTCACCAAAACCTGGACATGAGTGGTCTGCCTATCCTCTCATCTCCACCCTCCGATCTGCCCAACCTGGGTACCACTAGTAGGGGGTTAAAACGCCTGCTGCCATTGCTCTTAGCATCACTGGAACGCACCAGCTATCCTACCCAAGAAAGTGAAGTGCCCAAGCAAGCAATCTGTATATCAGGAGACTAAAGTAATGACACCATGATGGGGATGCTTCTTCACAAACTATTGCAGGTTTTAAGTGTTATAAGCTAAAAAATCAGCACTTATAAGTCAAGGGAGACCTCTGGTGGCCAAATTCATATGACTGAGTGCTTGAAACAGTGGTGATATATTCATGATTTAATACAATGATATACAGTGATATAGGGTGATATTGGATGTATCCATACGTTTTTAATATCTGATCTTAAGCAATATGGGTCCTAAGTATCTCGCAGCATCAAGCCCCTCATTCTTTTTCACATTAAAGTAACAAGAATGAGATGCTATAAGCACGTATCTGAATTTAAAGTTTTTATGACTTAAGTTTTTCACTGAATGCTCTAGAGAAGATAAACTGTCAGGAAACACATCCAGTCCACTGATTTCAAACACAAATGCTTTTCCTAAAGTTACCTGGTCCCATTTACGGGATTTAGCTTCACAGGAAAATGAGCAAATATGTTGTTTCAACCACACACAGATGCAGTGGGCATAATACAGCTTTTAGTTGTTCTGCATTCACTCAGAAATAACTGTCCATTGCAGGTGTGTTCCTCTCAGTTTACACCAGCGCAAGTCACATTCAACATCACCCTTTTTCTGCACAAAGCAATGTTTTGTCTACTTTCATTTATAAATGTGACTTTTAGATGTGGTCACATTCGAACACATCTAAATGTTGATGATTCAAAATATGGAAAGACATGCAGGTCCAGTGTTTACAGTACAAGTCCTGTTCATATTGTTCCCTTGCACACACAAAAGGTGTTTCATGGAACTAATCATTGCTAGTTCTTTCATGGAAATGGATAAGTTGCAGGGATGGCATTTGGGTGACTAGAATATAATTGCAAATATGCCAGCTGAGAATTCAGTTGAGCACACTTTTCACTTTTAGTCACATGGCAGAGGTAAATTACCCTGGATTGCAATAATCTGATCTAATAATCTGACAGACAGACACACAAATAGATCGAAACTGAACTCAGTTGAAAAACACTACCAGAATAATCCTGTTATATGAGAATCCACTCAAAGACCCTGGCTATCCCCCTGGCTGGAAGCTTGTTATCTACACTACCTAGAGAGAACGAACCAGGGCTGACATCTAGCGGTCATTTCTCAAGTGGTTGTATGCTAGGGGATTTTATTTTTCTAGGGTGTTATCAATAAGCAGTGCAGGGAAAGCAGAGGCTGAACCTCATTTGAACAGGCAGGTAATGGGATTAAGTCACCAAATGCCCCTACTGCAAATAGGAAGAAAACAATCTCCTGACAATGTATCATTAAGGACAGATCAAAGTATTCTGCAGCGCCTTGACACTTGTCGTTCCTTCTGTTGCTGTAGACGTGCAAAGGAGTATTCAATGGGCGCGTCTACATGTTCATTAATGTGCTGTAGTTACGGTGCATTACATTTAATACTTGGTTAACCAAGCACTAAATCAATGCACAGTAACTTGTGCTACTGTGCAGCAGCACCAGCACATGGGATTTTAGTGATGCTTACTGCGCAGTAACCTAATACTACTGTGCAATAGAGCATTAGCACGGTTTTTGCCTGGCACGCTACTGGGCAGTGTTATTAGGCTACTGCACAGTTAGCATCTCGTGTAGGTGTGCCCAGTGAAGTGTATCCTGAAGCAAAACTCCCACAGAGGTCAGGATTTGGCCCAGTCATGCCGGTTCTGTGCTGTGAATAATGGCAGTTCCCTGAAGTTGCTGTTTATTGCCCTCCTGGCTCAGGGAGGTGATGGATTCATGTGTTTGGAGAGGTGAAGGGAAATGAGCTTGCAAACAGCTTGATCCAAGGGGCTTTAAAGTCACGTTGATTATTTATGTGTTCTATGTTTTATGTGCACAGATCATCTAATGGAAATGGCGAGTATTGAGCCCTAAGCCTTTGTCTTCAGCACATGCTAGTGGTTAACAAAGTAGTTCTGAAAGGGTTATGAGGAGAAAAAAAACGCTGCTGCAGAGCCCTGGGTTGTTTTTTCATCTGCTTCTCAGATCCGCAAGGAGACGGTTCCTGAAACTGGAGGTGGGAACCAGGTTTGGTTATGTGGTCCCAGGGCACTCCTTACAACTCACTTTAACAAGCCCTGGGAGACTTGTATCAGCTACAAGAAATTCCAGGCTACTGTTTGCAGACAGGACTGCTAATGAAAACCAGGGCTGCCTACAAGTAAGACACAGGCATCTCCTCGTAGGTCAAAGACAGGGCTAGGGAAGCAAAGGAAAAAGAATTAATTTCATCCTGTTGGAAAGGTATGTCTCCGATGCTTTGCACAGCCCTCACTAACATAATGAAGCTTGCAGGGGTCTCATTCTGTGGTGTTATAACTAAATTGCCAGCTACCGAAAGCTTGTCAAATTTGTGTCTAGAGACATTGTCTAATGAATCTGGGAGGTACCGTGGAAGATGAAGAGGAAAGGTGGCATTTGGGTTTAAGAAAGGAGTTGGAGCCAGGACTTCCAAGGTCTGCTCCTGGTCCATTCATTAACTTGCTGGTGACCCAGGGAAAGTCATGTGCCCTTTCTCTGTGCCTCAGTTTCCTTGGCTATAAAACAGGGATTAAGCTATCTACTCAGCAGAATGGGGAGCTGTGAGGCTAATTTACGGATGCATTTGGTGTGTCTAGTGAAAGGAGCTAGAAATGGACAGCACGGGTACTGTCCACTCTTCTTCATGTAACAAAAATAGTTTGAAGGGATTCTTTGAAGTGACAAAAGCGACAAACATCTTTGTAAACGTGGACACTTCTTGTGCTGCGGACCCACCTGAGTGTTCAATTAACACCATAAATATGCAGGACGTTGTCCTCTTCCTCCTCTACTTTATATGAGAGCAGGAGCCAGAGCCTACACTAGCTCATGCATTATCACCCATAGAATTACCAGCTAAAGGGCCAGCCGCAGGATCTTTATTGGTGATGGTAGCAGGTGGGTGAGGAAGGACCCAGCTGGATCCCACAGGCAGCTGGCAGTGCTGGCTGGCTGGAAGATAAGCCCAATGGCTCTATGTGTAAACCAAGCAGATTTAATGCTGAGCCCCTGAGAGATGTCACAGATGGAGCCCCAGGAGGCCAGTTCCCTACCATCACAAAACCACACTTTAAAAAGACAGGCAGTAATTAGAAACTTGGCCCCAGGATAGCTCTCTGCTATTTAGAGACACTGCTGTGTGTTTACTATGCAGGTAGGCTTGTGGTTTTTAAATGGCGATAAGAATAGTGAGGGGCAGATGTAAATACTTCCTCGCACGCATGCATCTGAGTGGGGGAAATAGCCTTTAACCTCAATCCTGCTGCCCACAAAGCTGATTTCCCAGCTTCCAGGGAAGCAGGTACCTGGAGACTCAAAATGCTGCTTTGCACTTCCGAGTATTTTAAGGATTAGGCTTAAAAAACACAAGCTCAATCTCCAACTGCTGAGCTTTGGGGCCCAGTTCTGACTAATTGCTGCAAATGAAGGGTGCTCAGCAAGGGCCCCATTGCTCCTACGGGTGGCTGCAAGGGGCTCACCCGTGCTAGTGTTCTGTGGGATTTTGAGTATTGCCTCAAGAGAAATAAAAAAGCCAGGAATGTCTTCAGCTAACCGGGTAAGAGGAGGAGTGAAATGCTCATATCCCTAAGGGGTGATTTCCAATTCTCATCACAGCTGCTTCTAAGAGCCTTCCCAGCCAAGGACGTCCCTTTTCTGCACCTCTCGCTCCCTTTTCCATTCTCCCAGCTGAGAAACATGACAGTGTCTCACTCACCCCGTCCTGCAGGTCAAGATCTTTATCTCTCGCTAGGAAATTCCTTTACTCAATGATCAATTTAGCTTTGAAATCACAACTTGTGTCCCCAAATGGAGAAAAAAAAATACTGTTTGGATCCCTTTATTGTCCTAGGCAGGCAACAGGAACCTGTCTCTACAGACAGTCTTGCGCTTTATTCTAGCTTCAAGAGACCTCCTCAGCCAAAGCCCAAGCTTCCAGCTGAGAAGAGAGCTTGTCCCTCGTACAAAGGCAATCAGGACTCATAGAAGAGATGATATTTTTTATTAGGCCAACAACATTTTTACAAAAAAAAACCCTTTTTTCGCAAAAACCTTGTTGGTCTAACAGAAGGTATTATCTACTATGAGTCCTGATTGCCTTTTCCTCTAGACCAATATGGCTGCAACCTGGATATCTGTCCCTTGTATCTTGGTCTAATAAAAGATATCAAATTCACCCAAGGAACCTTGTCTGCCTATGTCCCTTGTATAGGCATTTGCCTTGGGGCCCGAAGCTTTTTGTCTCTGGCTTATAAAGAGGCTTGGGGGACCGGGAAGAAAAACGTCCTGCTGCAGGTTCTTCTTAAGTACTTAAAACAGGAGTCAGAGTGCCAAAAACACCCGGGACCTCGACTTGTAAGACGTCGGTGTGCCAGGGACTGGTGGTGGGGGAGCCAGGAGGGACCCAATCTTTATTGTGGCAGCGCAGCCCCATCCCCTTTGCAGCGTCCGCCCCAAGACGTGCACGCCAAGCAAAGTGCTTTTGAGTGCCGCGCTCCGCACCTGTGCCGGGGGGCTGCCTACCCCTGGCTATGCAGACGCGGATCCCAGAGGCACCTCCACTGGAGTCAGCGGAGAGAAAAGAAGCAGGCTCCTAGGGTCTGCTTCTGATCCCCCCGGTGTCACCCGGGGAGGGAAACGCACACCAAGCTCCGGGGCCGGGAGGCAGAGCAGAAGGAGGCCCCTGCAGCCCACCGAGCCGGGCCCGAGGGCCGAAGGAGTTAATCCTGGGAGAGTAAACTGCTGGAGTTGACACTTAAAGAGCAGAGGCGGGTCCTGCGGCTCCTGATTGGCCTCAAGTCCCATCCAAAACTTTTTTTTTTTTCTTCCCTTTTTCACTCCGGCTGGCAGGGGAGGGGAGTGCGGGATAGCGAGAGATCAAAAATAAACCTCTTATGTCAAAGCCGGGGAAAGAAGAAAGTATAAATACCGAGGACTGCGGAGGAGCCGCTGCATGCGCAGGGCGGCGC